>NC_054699.1:42356842-42366842 GCF_016097555.1 Gigantopelta aegis | reverse complement strand
TTTCGATCTGCACGTCGCAATTTCAAGCAAGTACAGTTTGGGGAATGGGTCTGATGGCCTTATCTGGTGGAGAAGTTTTCTTCCTCTTCAAATCCGTGCTCAGTCGTTTTTGCAGAGAGAATTGATGTCATCCACAGTAGCATATAGCCCTTAGAATATGGGCCTTTTCATGGCTTGTAGGTGGCATCCCGAGTGAGGTTTTGCTGTGGTGATAATTATGATCCCTGAGTTCAATTGTTGTGCAGGTAGTTTCTACTTTAGGACTTTCACTAGGTATGATTCTGCTCTCTGTCAGAAGGTCCATTTTGGCTACAACAAATCCTTGAAGGTAGTCTACTGGGTTTGCTTTAAGGGCCGCTTGCTTTGTGCCAACCTTGCTGGTGTAATCACACCCAGTGAGCGTATGCACAGCGGGGAGGACTTTGCATAGGTCATAATCTGACGCAAGAGAATGTATTGGAATATATGGTAGAGTTTCCTGCCAGCTTTCAACCACAGTTCATAAAGGCCCTTTTCATGCAATACATCCCAGTAAAATAGCAACAGCACAACAGGAATCAGTGTCTGGGGATAACATAGTCGTTGTATTCCGTGCTCCACAGATGTCAGGCGTGGGGTATAGTTCGTGTATCTGCTTCCTCTATATCAATGCAGAGTTCTGGAATGTCCCTGCAATAGCCATCACAACAGGAAAGACATGGGACTTCGACAGATTCACTTGAAAAGCCACTCACAAATACCTTCAGGCATGAAGGGGTCTCTCGCGCGTGCTTTATGGCTGTCTGGTGCAGTAAAATCTCAAGATTATGCTTGTTCCTGTTAGCTGGCCAGAACCCCTCCATCTGAACTGGTAAAGGTGTATCTTCACTTACTGCATTCAGTTCAATCGGAGAGATGGTTTCTCGTCGCTTTCTTTCCGAGATTTTGATTGAAATGTCAAAGTATGAATCAAAGATATAATCTATTCGATCAGCTCCCTTTGCAGATCTCTGTATGTAGTCTACAATGCCTCCACTAAATTCACCGAAGTTAGTAAATTCTTTGGCAGTCATCTTCCTTACATTAGCCATGACATCCGCTATATACCCAACCTGCATGTCTTTTGAATCATCCAGAACATCAATTGAATGTTTCTTTGCAATCTCATTCATCAGGTCACTTTTGGTGCTCTTTGACATAAGACCCTGGCTGTCAAAAAGCGAAGAAAATGACGTCAAGTCATATTCTAGAAGTTCTGTCATGGATCTCCCTCGGGCACGGACAATTTCAATGACACGCAGCCTATGTTTATCTTCCCTCTGTGTTTGTGACTTTCCTGAAGCCTCTTGTCCTTTTGGGAGTGCGCGGATACTCTTGAAAGTTTTCAGATTTGTTCTGTGAATGGTCCGAAATATTGGAGCCGACTGTTCAACAGACCGTTCTTTACGTAGTTTCTCATAGGCTGCGGTCCCAATTGCTTTTACATGAAGCAGCTGATTCCGGATTTCGTCAGTCATTACTTCCTGTGTCAATATATCGTGAAGTATTTGCTGTGTGGCATCTTTCCTGAAAGGATTCTCCTTGTTTTCAATAACAGTTAGAATTGCTTGGACGTTTCTTTCCCCGGTTTCAGTCTCATATTTGCTGAAGGAGTTGTTTATATCTTGCTGGTACTGGGTTGTAACTCCACATAATTCTCTGAAAAGATTACTAATTGCCAGCATCTCATGGTAGATTATGTCCCACATTGCAACGTATTTCGTCTTCTTTGTGCTGCCTATTATCACCGAGGTGCCTTTCTTGGACCTATTTATCGTTTGCTCCAGCGCCATGTCTGCTCCAGTTGCTCTAAAATTCCCAGGTGTCCTCTTTATGGCAAATTTGCCCTCTTGGAATGCCATGTGGATCTCAGGTGCTGTTTGTGGGAGTTTGCGCATTTTCTCAAGATAGAGGGAACCCCACCTGATGTAGTTTAAGCCTTTCTGTAGATAAAAACACCTACCACAAGTAGTCTATGCGTTAAAACATGAGAACTGTCTGTCAAATTGAAGATTGTAATGTTGATTAAATTTTTACTTTCACTTTCATCCATGAGGAAATGCACTTATACAGGGCTGCCACCAAGCTGTCAATACTAGAATCAGTGGTAGTGCCCTCTAACAGAACCACGTGGAACTACTCTATTGTGGGAATCCAAAGAAGCCTCAAATGACTGGAGATAATGAGAACTGACTAGAAATAGAGGACTCAACCTCTGCCCATTAACAACTGAAATAAAAGGGTTAAATGGTTCATCGTTGTCAGAAATAGCAAGAAATCATTTCCTCTGGGTCTTCTGCTGATATGTATAGTAATAATCTAAAAGAGGTTTACAAAACAATCACCAACCTGTATGATATGAATAATGTACACTTAGACGATGGAAAAACTGGAATTGTCTGAAATAGCACCATTTATCAAAGATGATGTTTTTGTTACAAAAGGGGTAATTCTTATACAATGCATATCATGTGATAGAGATATGTCTTGGCAACCTCTGACAGCCAGCAAACATTCTCAAGTAGTACAGGCAGCCTGTAACTCACAGTTTTCTTCCGGTGGGTAAGATTTTAAGCAACCCCCGATTTCCACGACCTTTTGACCTCTGGGCAGCAAATGTGCATAATAATCAGATAATTACATATTGTCACATGTAGAGTGAATAAAAACAAATATTTTGAATGGTAGTTTGCGGTTATATCATGTATGGTTGTGGAGTTATAAGCATTTTAGTTTCCCCTACCCCAAATTTTTGGTCGCCTCATGATATTGTGACGTCATTTTCTCAAATCCGACCAGGCTCCCAGATGTCCACCCTCACTTTTTTGATGTCCCACATGGTCTACTTCAATAATATGAAGAGAAACTTAGGGCACATAAAAGTCACACAGAAACCAACCCAGCCCATGGACTATATGCCAAAGAGAAAAATTGCGCAATTTGGGTTGAGGAAATTGGACGCAATTTTGAATGGTCGGCCAAAAAGAAAGTTCCAGAGCTAATATAGGTTTTGACATTAGTGAATCGAGAGTAGCTCGTTAATTAGACCTCTATGATGCTGTGGTGTCTCCCTAGGTTGCCCATATGGCCCTTAAAAAGGGCCTGACCGCTTCTGGTCGTGGCATGACAACCCATAGAGCGACACTCTCTGACTAGTGTTTGGTAGGCACATGTTGTGCAATTAGGGTCGGGATTTAGATCAGTCCCCTGAAGTGCTTGCGTCGCAGGATCGAACCACCTCGGTGGATCCATTCAACGGAATGGAGGCTTTCTCGTTCCAACCAGTGCACCACTGGTATGTGTGTTCCTGTCTGTGGGAAAATGCATAGAAAAGATCCCTTACTGTGTTAAGAAAAAATGTAGCGGGTTTCCTCTCATGACTACGAGTCAGAATTATCAAATGTAGCGGGTTTCCTCTGATGACTACGAGTCAGAATTACCAAATGTAGCGGGTTTCCTCTGATGACTACGAGTCAGAATTACCAAATGTAGCGGGTTTCCTCTGATGACTACGAGTCAGAATTACCAAATGTGTGACATCCAATAGCCGATGATTAATTAATCAATCTGCTCTAGTGATGTTGTTGATCAAACACACTTTACTTTTAAATTTTTGCCGCCAGTCTCTTAATTAAAATGAATAAATATCTTGGTTATCACGCAACTTTAATACTGTACGTTTAACCTAGTAGGAATTTATGATGAGTTTACAACACTCCTGGCAAGTGCATTTTTTTGGATTTTTTTATTTCTCGCTCCAGCCAGTACACCACGACTGGTACATCAAAGGCCGTGGTATGTGCTATCCTGGCTATGGGATGGTGCACATAAAAGATCCCTTGCTGCTAATCGAAAAGAGTAGCCAATGAAGTGGCGACAGTGGGGTTTCCTCCTTCAATATCTGTGTGATCCTTAACCATATGTCTGGCGCCATATAACCGTAAATAAAATGTTTTGAGTGCGTCGTTAAATAAAACATTTCCTTCATTTTTGGAATTTTGGTATTTTTCACTGCTCCTTCGAAAAATCCTGGATTTTAAGTCTTACTCGTCGGAAGCGGGGTTGGGGTGTGTGCAAGGGGGTAGTGCCTCCTAACTCTGAAAATAATACATTGGTTCTCCCTATTTCAAATAAAATTAATATATGACTATGCACCCCTCGGGGCGGGAGTTAGCTCAGTCGGTTGAATTCTCGCTTGAGGTGCTTGCGTCGCAGGATCGAACCACTACGGTGGATCCATTCAGCTGATTTTTTTTTCTCGTTTCAAACAGTGCACCACAACTGGTCAAAGGCCGTGGTGTGTGCTTTCCTGTCTGTGGGAAAGTGCATATAAAAGATTCCTTGCTGCATTAGGGTTTCTAATAGCCGATGATGATTATTAATCAATGTGCTCTAGTGGTATCGTTACACAAAACAAACTTTAACTTTATCCACCCCTCCACCCTTAGTTCCTATCAACTTGCGTCGCCTATCTCTAACATTTTGACAAAGTCATAAAGATAAATATACGTTAAAGACTGAGTCTCCGTAAAACGGTAAATGTTTGTTTTATTAAAAAACATTTTTATTATGCTACTCAGGAATACGGCCTATATGTTACTATGAGTTAATGTACATTTATACCTGTTTAAAAACCGGAATAATGAACAATATATTTACACATTCTCACCCAAATCCACAACCACACCCATCCCAAAGACAAATACAAACACATACACAAAAAATATACTTGTACCCACACAGACATAGTTACATGAACATAAGCAACACAGAGACACACATATACACACACGATGTCATACACATATACATACCCACAAACATATAAACATAACAAACACACAAACAGACATGCACCCATATATGTATAGGCAAACAAGTCAAACATTCAAACACACACACACACACACACACACGCACACACGCACACACACACACACACACACACACACACACACACACACACACGCACACACGCACACACACACACACACACACGCACACACCCACACGCACGCACACACACACACGCACACACGCGCGCGCACACACGCACACACGCGCACACACGCACACACGCACACGCACACACGCACACACACACACACGCACACACACACGCACGCACACACACGCACGCACACGCACACGCACACGCACACACGCACACACGCACGCACGCACGCACGCACGCACACGCACACGTACACACACGCACACGCACACGCACGCACACGCACACGCACACTCACACGCACACGCACACACACACATACACACACGCACACGCGCACGCGCACGCGCACGCGCACACGCACGCGCACGCGCACACGCACACGTACACACACGCACGCACGCACACACACACGCACACACACGCGCACACACACGCGCACACACACGCACACTCACGCACACGCACACGCTCACGCGCGCGCACACGCACACGCACACGCACGCGCACGCACACGCACACGCACACGCACACGCACACGCACACGCACACACACACACACACACACATGGAAGCCCGTACACCAATGAGAGAGAGAGAGAGAGAGAGAGAGAGAGAGAGAGAGAGAGAGAGAGAGAGAGAGAGAGAGAGAGAGAGAGAGAGAGAGAGAGACAGACAGACAGACAGACAGACAGACAGACAGACAGACAGACAGACATACAGACAGACAGACAGACATACAGAGAAAGACAGACACCGGCAGACAGACAGAAAGAGGGAGAGACACACACCGACAGAGAGAGACACAGACAGATAGACATACACATACACATACACACACAGGTCGAGAGAGACAGAGAGAGAGAGAGAGAGAGAGAGAGAGAGAGAGAGAGAGAGAGAGAGAGAGAGAGAGAGAGAGAGAGAGAGAGAGAGAGAGAGAGAGAGAGAGAGAGAGAGAGAGAGAGACAGACAGACAGACAGACAGACATACAGAGAAAGATAGACAACGGCAGACAGACAGAGACGTACACATACACACACAGGTCGAGAGAGAGCGAGAGAGAGAGAGAGAGAGAGAGAGAGAGAGAGAGAGAGAGAGAGAGAGAGAGAGAGAGAGAGAGAGAGAGAGACAGAGACAGAGAGAGAGAGAGAGAGAGAGAGAGAGAGAGAGAGAGAGAGAGAGAGGGAGAGAGAGAGAGAGAGAGAGAGAGAGGGAGAGAGAGAGACAGACAGAAATAGAGAGAGAGAGAGAATGAGAATGACTGACAGAGAGACAGACATACAGAGACAGAGAGAGAGAGAGAGAGAGAGAGAGAGAGAGAGAGAGAGAGAGAGAGAGAGAGAGAGAGAGAGAGAGAGAGAGAGAGAGAAACAGACAGAGACAGAGAGAGAGAAAGAGACGGACAGAGACATAGACAGAGCCAGAGAGAGAGGGAGAGAGAGAGAGAGAGAGAGAGAGAGAGAGAGAGAGAGAGAGAGAGAGAGAGGAGAGAGAGAGAGAGAGAGAGAGAGAGAGAGATAGACAGACAGACACACAAAGACAGATATAACGATTTTGTTACATAAGCGACTCCTTCTTTTCAGTAAAAGTGTATATATAAACAAAAAATAAAAAATCCAGATACCGAATTACAACATACTCTTATAAAGATCATTGGCATCACATACCGTTTATCGGACGTGTGAAATGCGAAATATTACTATGCCAACGCAAAAACGTCTCCCCTGACGCCGTATATCCGCCATTATCACCCCACCCACGTGACGACCGGAGATAGTGAGTCTGACACGAAGCTCTAATATATCTTCAGTATCCATGTGTGTCATTCGAGAAACACTCGTTAACGAAAATAGAAATAGAAATAGAATTAATCTCATAAAGCTTCACTTTGTGTTTTATGTCGACGGACACGTTTGCTGTTGATTTAGTTTATCGAATTCCGTTTTGACGCCAGATGTATCGGATAAGCGTTTATGCGTATTATAAACGGGCACCTGCATTGCTTTACCATTAACTGACATCCTATATATATCTTTGGCATTAAACGTTTGATTTTCGGGAGAGTTTGAAAGTGAAAGTTTCTTTTCTTTAACGACACAACCAGAGCACATTGATTTAATAATCATCGGTTAGTGGATGTCAAACATATGGTCATGTTTGATATCCGATTGGCGATGATTAATAAATCAATGTGCTCTAGTAGTGCCGTTAAACAAAACAAACTTTAAACTGTTTCTTAGAAAGAAAACCCGCTACATTTTCCCGTTAGTAGCAAGGGATCTTTAATATGCATAATTCCACAGACATGATAGCACATACCACGACCTTTAGATACACCAGCCATGGGGCACTGGCTGGAACGAGAAATAGCCCAATGGAACCACCGACGGGGATCGATCCTTGATCGATCGCGCATCAAGCGAGCGCTTTACCACTGGGCTACGTCCTTCCCTTTTCATGGGATAGAGTTTCCACACCAGCATCCCCCTGAGTAAGGCAAATCTGTAAAAGTAGCAGTGCCAGATAAACAAACACCGGCCTCGGTAGTGCCGTGGTTAAGCCATCGGACATAAGGCTGGTAGGTACTGGGTTCGCAGCCCGGTACCGGCCCCCACCCGGAGCTAGTTTTAACGACTGAATGGGTAGGTGTAAGACCACTACACAATCTTTTTCTCTCACTAAACACTAATAACTAACAAGTTCTGGACAGACAGCCTAAATAGCTGAGGTATGTGTGTGTGTGTGTGTGTGTATGTGTGTGTGTGTGTGTGTGTGTGTGTGTGTGTACCCAGGACAGCGTGCTTGAACCTTAATTGGATATAAGCACGGAAATAAGTTGAAACGAAGGCACTGGCGTGAGTAGTGACGTGACGTGTTAAGGCTTGTAGGTACTGGGTTCGTAGCCAGGTACCGGCTCCCACCCAGAGCGAGTTTTAAAGACTCAATGGGTAGGTGTAAGAACACTACACCCGCTTCTCTCTCAAACCACTGACAACTGACCCACTGTCCTCGAGAGACAGCCCAGATAGATAAGGTGTGTTCCCAGGACAGCGTGCTTGAACCTTAATTGGATATAAACACGAAAATATGTTGAAATGAATGAATAAACAAACATGTGCTGGCCAAAACAACTAGTAACATCATCTTAAAGGGATTATCCCCAGGGTTTTTTTCCGTTTGATCCCCCAACAAAATAAACACACATCCTGCGTTTTGTTTTCTTAATTTGTATCTCAACATGTTTTAAATATAAAGCATTATATGGATAAATACATTTGGAATGACATTTGGCCGAATTATTTCAAATTTGGCCATTGTCCGTACGAAATTATTTTAGAGAAAAATCGATATAGAGATACATGGAAATATTCATATTCTAAGAAAAAAAATGAAAGTAAATTGTAATTTTAAAGTGATAGACCCTAGTTTTTAAATACTACAACGTGTTTTTTTAATTTTATTTTACTAATACAGCCTTTTTGATAATTTAAATTACATTTAATTATTTAGAATAATAATTTTCGTACACCCGAAGTGGTTCCTGTCATCCAGATTTTTATAATACCCAACATGCATTTTTCATAATTCTAAAAAACGCACGTTCGTCTGAGAAGTAATGGTTATCGAGACAAGCTCTACTTATTTTTAGACGGTATTTTCCTGTTTAAACATCACAGACTTTAGCTTCTCTCTGATATAACCATATCTAAATGTGTGTTGCAGGTGTGTAGATTAACCAAACTTAGTGTCCATTTCCACGGGCTGAAACTAGGGTCTGCGCCTTTAATAATGTAAAAATATTGTATTCGTCTAAAACCTTTTAAAGGGACATACCCTAGGTTTTAAACACTAAGGAATATTTTTTTTACTATTAGAGCCGTTTTGGATAACTGAAATCATACTTTGCTTAGATTTTATTGTCTAGATTATCCATTTTCGTATATTCGAAGTGTTTTTGGTCATCCTGGTGTTTTTAATATTACAAAATATGATTCTCATACTTTTAAAAACGCACGAGCGTCTGAGAAATAATAGTTATGAAGTCGAGTTTTAGTCTATTTTTAGAGGGTATTTCACCATGTCAAAGTCACAGACTCATGTTTCACTCTTTGTAACTTTATCCAAATGTGTTACAGGTTTGTAGATGAACTTAACTTAGTGTTACTTTTTACGGGTTGAAACTAGGGTCTGTCCCTTTAAAATAGTTACTAACTCGAGATAGTCTCTTTCAACATGTCGCCTATATAAACGATAACAGAGTATGAGTAAGGAACCGGATGCTGTTCATCTGTCAAAGGTTATAGGATCGCTCCCCACCAATGAGCCTATCATATAGAGGATCTATTCTTTCTAGGGAGTGGTGTAACTTTAAAAATGATCATCTACTTTATTCCACACCGTCCTCGGTGGCGTCGTGGTTAGGCCATCGATCTACAGGCTGGTAGGTACTGGGTTCGGATCCCAGTCGAGGCATGGGATTTTTAATCCAGATACCGACTCCAAAACCTGAGTGAGTGCTCCGCAAGGCTCAATGGGTAGGTGTAAACCACTTGCACCGACCAGTGATCCATAACTGGTTCAACAAAGTCCATGGTTTGTGCTATCCTGCCTGTGGGAAGCGCAAATAAAAGATCCCTTGCTGCTAATCGGAAAGGGTAGCCCATGTAGTGGCGACAGCGGATTTCCTCTCAAGATCTGTGTGGTCCTTAACCATATGTTTGACGCCATATAACTGTAAATAAAAATGTTTTGAGTGCGTCGTTAAATAAAACATTTCTTTCTTTCTTTCTACTTTATTCCACAATACACATATATACTAGTCACACGAAGTTAAGGGTCACAAGGACACTGCGTCTGAGACGGGTAGCCTGTTCACTGTGCCAGTGGTATGGAAATGCTCTTGCAGTTAATGGTTTGTTTGTTTGTTTTGTTTAAGAACACAACTAGAGCACATTCAGGGGCGTAGGTTAGGGGCGTTCGGGGGGTTCGGACGAAACCCCCGCTGAAGAAAAGTTTCCGCTTTCAGA
>NC_054699.1:42336842-42351842 GCF_016097555.1 Gigantopelta aegis | reverse complement strand
CCGCAAGGCTCAATGGGTAGGTGTAAACCACTTGCACCGACCAGTGATCCATAACTGGTTCAACAAAGGCCATGGTTTGTGCTATCCTGCCTGTGGGAAGCGCAAATAAAAGATCCCTTGCTGCCTGTCGTAAAAAAGAGTAGCCTATGTGGCGACAGCGGGTTTCCTCTAAAAACAGTGTCAGAATGACCATATGTTTGACGTCCAATAGCCGATGATAAGATTAAAAATCAATGTGCTCTAGCGGCGTCGTTAAATAAAACAAACTTTACTTTTTACTCTATCTAGTGCCTCGTGTATAGGAGGACAGCCACTCCCGAGGAGGTCTTTTACTAGAGATTTCATCCTTCTTGCATTGCCACAAAGAGGACTGCTACTCCCAGACTTTTGTTTACAAGAGAAAACCTAGCATAAGACAGAGCTCATTGGGATAAGTACAGCTGTGATGACATGTACTCATGAATCACTGTCAAAACAGTGATGATATCAGGTGTTTGTGAAAGCTGAGCATATCCTGCCCCGCCGGTGGCGTCCGTCCTGAGTACTGCCACCACAACTGTCAAGGGTAGTCGCTTTGCGGGTAGTGCAATTGCGTCAAAAGGGATACGATGTTTCGGCACGTAACTATAAGGATTTTTTTTTTTTTTTAAACTCGTATAAAAACATATTATTAAGTTTTATACTGTCTATCACATATTTTTCTTTTATAAACAAAACAAAAAAAACACAACAAAAAAGAGAGAAAAACAAAAGCTGTTTAAATATACTACTCAAAAGAATTTAAGGGTCAGACGATATTTTCGACATTATTTTCTGAATGTCAGTTATATTAGCTAGACCATAATGTCACGCATGGTATTGTTCCATTTTGACGAAAGTGGGTCTAAGCAACCCATAAATTAATTAAAATCCACTGTCATTGACACTGTCGACTAGTTCTAATGGCGAAAACATGCTTACATTTGCACGTAAATTAGGGCGAAAGCGAAAGGTCTGCTAAGTGCCCATAACTTGCTTTTTCACAAAGCGCTTCATTTGCACGCTTTGCACGTGTATTCCATGTTCCCAATGCTGAATTTCCGTATAATTGGAGCTTGCGTTCGTGTACGGTGCACACTCCAAATTCGACAATGGTACGACTTCAACTGACTATCGAAGATCGAGGAAGGGCTATTGCTTGGCTTCAGGATGGCAATACGCAAAGAAATGTTGCTCTGAGACTTGGTGTCATTCAGAGTGTCGTTGGCCGACTGTGGCAACGGTACCAAGCAACGAATTCTGTTCGAAATCGTCCACGTTCGGGAAGACCCCGAAGCACTACAAATAGAGAGGACCGCTACATCACCAATATGGCTCTACGTCAACGCACAACCACTGCACGCCGATTACGTGACAGTCTGCGGACTGCGACTGGAACTCGAGTGTCTGATCAAACCATACGCAATCGTCTGTGAGCCAATAATCTACGCTGCCGTCGCCAGGCTGTTCGACCACCACTCCTACCACGTCACAGAACGGCCAGACGTCACTGGTGCAGGCTTCATCTGCGGTGGCAACGTGTTCAGTGGGGTCGAGTGATGATCACTGATGAGTCCAGGTTTAGTCTCCAGTTCAACGACGGTCGGGTTCGTGTCTACAGACGTCCTGGGGAGCGCTTCGCTGACGTTAACGTTAGACAACGTCACCGGTTCGGTGGTGGCAGCGTCATGGTGTGGGGCGGCATCTCTATCCACCACAGGACCCCCCTCTATGTGGTGGATGGCAATCTGAATGGAATCCGCTATCTGAATGAGATTATCCGGCCGTTGGTTCTCCCAGGCCTTCAGCAGATTGGCGGCGGGGAAGTTCTGCAGGACGACAATGTCAGACCCCATCGCGCCAGGGTGGTAACGGACTTTCTCAGACAACAAGGTATCGCCAGGATGGATTGGTCAGCATATTCGCCTGACTTGGCCCCAATAGAGCACGCCTGGGACGAATTAGGCAGGAGAGTTCGGGATAACCATGCCCCTCCGGCCAACCTTCATGATCTGGGTCAACTTCTTATGGCAGAGTGGCAGGCCATTCCCCAAGAGTTCTTCAGACGTCTGATCAACAGCATGAGGCAACGATGTGTCGAGTGTATTCGCGCCAGGGGTGGATTCACATTCTATTAAAGGAATGTTCTAATGTGTAAAATCCATGTTTGACAACCTTCAACTTTGACAGCATGTCATGTGACTTTCTTGTATACAGTGACGTTTATTTGTGGTTTTTTGTAAATATGGAACAATAAATATAAAATTTGGTGTAGTTTACATCATCAATCTAATACACTCTGAAACTTATTTGGTTATAAATTTTTGACCCTTAAATTCTTTTGAGAAGTATATAATTAAAAAACCCGGTTTTTGGGGTGTTATTATTATTTAACTTCTTTACGTTAAATATTCTTTTTTTTTTGATACAGGTAAGAAGGCAATTAATGAAACAGTCAATGTAAAACATCTGCACGAGATGTTCTGCTTTAAGTTTCAGCAACTACAGACCTCTGAGAATTGAAAATCTGCGTGACCGATTTATCGGTTACGCAGAAATAAATCCACGTAACCCATTTCCTTTTTGCATAACCTGTTATATCCAAATAAATGGTGATCCAAATTTCGCGCGAACAAAACAAATTAGGTTATATAAAATTAGATTCGCACAAGCAACGCGCGAACGAAACGGTCGTTCTCGTAATTTCCAGAGGCCTGAACTAGCTAGTAACAATTCAGATAAAACTGTCCTCCTTAGCTGTTCCAGCATTTGGTCTTCATCCCTGTATTATAAATGAGATTTAATACTTGTTTATGCTTATATCCAGACCAGGATTCTTTCTCGCACGCTGTTCTTCGATCTAGATTGACTGTCTGTCTGCCTGTCTATCCGTATGTCTGTCTATCTGTCTGTCTGTCTGTCTACCTGTATATCTGTCTGTCTGTCTGTCTGCCTGCCTGTCTGTGTGTCTCTCTGTCTTTCTGTCCAAGACAGTGGGTTAGAAATTAGTTGAGAGTAAGAGAGAAGTCGGTGTAGCAACCTTAATCCTTGACCCTGTGTGTGGGATACGGTTCTGGGATATGAACCCAGTACCTACCAGCCTTAAGGCCGATCGACAAACCACTACGCCACCTATGCAATACAAAGGGAGGTAATTTTAGAAGTGTTTTGTATTTCTTTAAACATACACACATTAGTCTATGTTGCAAAACCGATCGCCTGATGTGCTAGTGTTTCAGGATCGAATCACCTCAGTGGATCCGTTCAACTGAAAGGGCTTTTTTTTCGTTCCAATCAGTGCACCACAACTGGTCAAAGTCCGTGGTATGTGCTTTCCCGTCTATGGGAAAATGCATATAAAAGATCCCGTGCTGCATTAGGAAAAAAATGTAGCGGCTTTCCTCTGTTGACTACGAGTCAGAATTACCAAATGTTTGACACCCAATAGCCGATGATTAATTAATCAATGTGCTCTAGTGGTGTCGTTAAACAAAACAAACTTTAAAATTTAACTAAACCGGAAAAACAATGTTTCGCTTTCACCCACAAATGAAAACATTATTCTAGTAAACAAACCACCCCTCCTCCATAAAAGAACCTTCAAAACCACCAAACAACCCCCCCCCCCCAAGAAAAAAGAAGAAAAGACCCCCCCCCCCCCCCCAAAGTTCGTCACCTGGAATTTGAGATATTACCGATTCGAGGGATCCAAAAAGGGAAGTAACTCACTACATGCTATTGCATTCAGTTTGAGAAGCAGAAATCAACTTTATTTTTAATACCATAATTTATGGCAGTTATCCCTCTTTCAACATTGCATAACCTAACAATTAAAATGTCTTCTGATACAATAAGTAAAGAAAATGAAAACTCCTTTAATGGAGGGTCGGGACGTAGCTCCCCTCGGGATCGATCCCCGTCGGTGGACTCATTTGGGCTATTTCTCGTTCTAGCCAGTGCACCACGAATGGTATATCAAAGCCGTGGTATGTGCTATCCTGTGCGTGGGATGGTGCATATAGCAGATCCCTTGCTACTAATGGAAAAATTTAGAGGGTTTCCTCTCTAAGACTATCTAAGTTCGTCTACAAAAAAAGGAAACAAATCTATATATATTAAACACACAATTAATAAACACAAACAGCGACGGGAAAACTGTACATTGATACCAGAGCACAATATTTCCCAATCACAGGCAATCTGATTTTGGTTCTCGTGATTTTTACCTGTTGGTTTTTTTTCTGTAAATAATTTCAGAAAAGTAATAGTTTTTTGAAAATATAAAAAACCCACCCCAAAACCCAAAACCAATTTGTGTGTGCAATTTAGAAAACAAGTGGCTCCAAAATAAATAACTTGTAGTAAATTCCATAGTTCCCTGTGGGAAGGACTATAGGTAACCAATTATTCGGTTACGTGACGTATATTTGTCCAGCCCCATCATTCACCTAATGTACAATTCACGGTGATGGACGTTACTTTCAGAGAGGTCAGAGGTCATCCCATCCGGCCTCATTGCTACAGTTGTACTCCCAGTAACTGTGACAATAGACAATTTTATAAGCAAAATAATAATTCGGGAGAAATCCTCCTATTTAGGCGAAAACGAAAACCCAACAATTTCAGCAAGTTCCTGTCAAACACTTAAAAACTTCAATACATCACAATTAAAAAAAACGACAACTGACCAGCAGTGTCCTTGACTAAGTAAACACAGTTTCTATTGGTTAAACACAGTTTCTATTGGTTAAACAAAATTTGAGCAACCAAGGAAACTAACTGTTACAACATTCACGAGTATCAGCTAACACACTACTTGTAACCGTTACATAATCCTATATTGGACAGAACTCAGAGCTTGTGTTCATCACACTATATTTGATAAATATCAACTTTTATGTGTTACACTTTAAACAAAATGTATATTTTTTTGGTGTGTGTGTGTGGGAGGGGTGGGGTGGGGATGGGGGGTGTTTATGGGGACGGGGGTGGGTATGGGGGTTGCTGTCGGGGGGGGGGGGATTTCACGCGGGGCGCATTGATGACATCATACTGGACCGATTGACAGTTTTATTAAACCCCCACCCTTGCTACTACGGACACATCACTCCATAATTTGTGTCTAGAACTTACTCGAAATAAACATTTTGAGTACTATTAGCACTGCGTTACAACTCGCTTAGTAACTGTAATTCAGAACTGGTATTTTATTTAAAGAGTTCTTAAACACCATACGGCATATTTTTTTCAGTACTGAAAACAGTTTTGATTACTGGTCATCCTGGTGTTTGAAATGCCATAAAAAATCTCTCTCTTTCTATCAGTCTAAACCAAATATATATATATATATATATATATATATATATATATATATATATATATATAAATATATGTATATATGTACACAAATTTGATAATAACTGGTACTGAGTTTGTTATTCTATTTATTACCTGAACTATTTTTTCTCTAAAATCTTTATTTTCGATACACATGCACGTACATGTATAGAAACGATATAAACCACTTTACGCACTGTTCTGAGTATTGCTATAACTTTATTTAATCACGTTCACAGATAATTTTCAAAAACAAAAGTTAACACCAAAAAAACAAACAGCCGGAAACACAAACTCTTTAAACTACATGACGTCACTGTGTGTGTTTGCCAAATCATGATGACGTTATATTTAGTACCGACAAGGTCATTGGTTTATAAGCGTCAACTCACCAATAGTATTGTTCGTTAGACCAATGAATGATAATTTCTCACTGAGAAATCTTTTTTTTTCATTTTCCCCGTTATTAGTGCCTGCTGGGGTAATATATATATATATATATATATATATATATATATATATATATATATATATATATATATATATATATATATATATATATATATATATATATATCTACACACACATTTTATAAATTATTTAAACGTTCTATATTTTGTAGTTTAATTATGAATACTTTCCAATCCTCTGTCTGTATTCTGTATATTTTTTGTGTATCTTTGTAATTTATATACATTTATGTACACCCACCATCTTGTTACAATTATATTGACTGCTGTGTGTATATATCCTCCAGGCACGGCGGAACGAGGGGTACTGTGGGGGGAGGCTATAACCCACAAATTATTCTGAATCAAAAATATTATTGGTTTTAAAATTTAAGGCAAAGATGAATTTTACTTATAGAATGCAGGACATTGCATTTCCGAATATCTTGTTTTCAGATTGTTACGGGGGAGCATACCCTCAAGAAACTTTGCTTTGCGTTCTCGATCTCAGTCAGCCCCCTCACCCCCACCCCCCACCCCCATGTATACTGGCTTCCACCGTAACTGTCCTCATATGCCGTAGACTACGGCCGGAGTGTAAATAAAGTTCAGTTCAGGGAAAGCCGAGCTTCCTTTCTTTTCTTTTAAATTATTTTCGTGCTTGTATCCAATTAAGGTTCAAGCACGCTGTCCTGGGCACATACCTCAGCTATCTAGACTGTCTGTCCAGGACAGTGGGTTAGTTGTTAGTGAGAGAGAAGATTTTGTAGTGGTCCTACACCTACCCATTGTGTCGTTGGGTGCGAGCCGGTACCGGGCATCGAACCCTGTACTTACCAGCCTTATGTCCGATGGCCTAACCACGACACCACCGAGACTGGTCGACTGAGCTAAATTCCGCCAAGAAACTCAAAAGTGACAAATCACCATCAACCAACATAAGCATTAGTTAACATTTCACCCTCGGGATAAACTTTGTAAAGTAGCTACACACAAGCCTCCATCTCTATAACGTAATACTTCACCCTCGGGATCAACTATATTTAAATCAGCGATACACAAATTGACATATCTCTAATATTTCTCCCTGGGGGTACACCATTTACATGAGAAATACACAAACCTACATCTTAATAACAGAGTTATCTCCCCTCAGAGGATGGTTGAAAATCGGTAATGGAGATAATGGCGAACACGCAATGCGTGATGAGAATTTGGGGCGAACGTCCGTGCACCACCATCCTCTCCACCCCCGCATCTAAATTTATTTTCTTGACCTGCTGTATAGAATAACGCATATAACCTGAAACTAAAATATAGGGATTTCGTTTTCTTCTCCAGACAATATGCCCTGTGATAAAAAGTCCTTGGCTCCGCTATGTCGTGGTTTAATCATGATGCGTTTCTATTGCGTGACCTTGAAGGTTTTTCTTTATTGTTTGAATGTTTGTGTCTGCCATTGATTGTCTTACTGACTTGATTTTGAAACCGTTTCACATATTTTGTGTTAAACTTTGTTTTTATTCATTCATTCATTCATTCATTCATTCATTCATTCATTCGTTCATTCAACCAATCAGTTAAACAAGAAAGAAAGAAAGAATTGTTTTATTTAACGACGTACTCAACACATTTTTTATTTACGGTTATATGGCATCAGACATATGGTTAAGGACCACACAGATATTGAGAGAAGAAACCTGCTGTCGCTACTTCATGGGCTACTCTTTTCGATTAGCAGCAAGGGATCTTGTATATGCACCATCCTACAGACATGGTAGTACATACCACGGCCTTTGATATGCCAGTCGTGGTGCATTGACTGGAACGAGAAATAGCCCAATGGACCCACCGACGGGAATCAATCCAAGACCGACGGCGCATCGAGCGAGCGCTTTACCACTGGTCAGGTCAGGTCATAGGGTTTTACGTGCACATTCAGAACAAGCTGTTGTAGCGTACGCCTGTCATGGGCATGACAGGATTACCACTGGGCTACGACCCGCCCTTATAAACTTTAAAGAAAGCCACTTTTGTAATAAGATTTAGAGCACTTAAACTGCAGTACTGTGATAGCTTTGGTTTGAACAGGTATATTATGCTATTTATGTTGATAAATATAATTTGTTATCAATATGTTTTTGTTTGACTCCCAATAGTTAATACATTTTTCATGGTGTTGTTTCAGTAAACCCAATTCATCCATTATTATTATTATTTTATTTTTAAAAAAATGTTTTTACCGGCTCCAACCCAGAGCGAGTTCTTAAGGGCTCAATGGGTAGATATAAGGCCACTACACTCTTCTTTTATCACGAACCACTAACCACTAACCAACTAACAACTAACCCACAGACAGACAGCCCAGATGGCTGAGTTGTATGACCAGGACAGCATACATGAACCTTAATTGGATATAAGCACGAAAATAAGTTGAAAAGAAATGAAATGACAATTTTTTTCTTGATTGATTCATCCATCCTTTTCATTCATTCATTCATTCAATCATTTATTCATCCATTCATCCATCAACCGTCCATTCATTCATTCACCCATCCATCCATCCATTCATTCATCCAACCATTCATTCACCCATCGATCCTTCAATTCAATCATTCATACAACCATTCGTTCATTCATCCATTCACTCATCCATGCATTCATCTGTCCACTCACACATCCTTCCATTCATTAATTCATTCATCCATTCATTCACCCATCCATACATCAACTCAATCGCTCACTCACTCACTCACTCACTCACTCATCCCTCCCTTCCTCCCTCCCTTCCTTCATTCGTCCATGTGCCTGCCTGACTCGGTGCCACGGTAATAGCGAGATGAAAGCATCATGCGCCGTTCAGCGATATACAAATGTATCGCCGGACGTCCATTTGCCACATGTAGATGTCTTCTTTCAAGTATGGCCGCCATACTGACGAGACTAATGACTAGAAGAGGGCTTTATGCTCACACGCATTCGCTCTTTTGCAGCAGGAAGCTCACCTAATCAGACGAGCTCACTTAAAAGGAATAGTGTTCTATAGAGCACGATACAGGAATAGCAAAAAAAAAAAAAAAAAAAAAATGCCGACCTCGATAGGCGCTGTCTCGGGGTGGGAGTGGGGGGGGGGGGGGGGTAGACGTGGGAAGGGGTCGGGGGGAGGGGATGCTCACTCTCTATTACCGATTTTTAAAACTCATTTTAAAGTACTTATCCTTGAGCGCAAGTGTTATTATATATATAAAAAAATTATTGTCAGGTCAGGTCAGGTCAGAGAGTTTAACGTGCACATTCAGAGCAAGTTGTTGTAGTGCACGCCTGTCCTGGGCGTAGGTGTCGGCCTCAGCCGGTTCCTCCGTCCAGGAGGACAGGAATTTTATTATATTTGTTAACACGTATAAATAGTTTTGGACCGAGCCACCCCCAACCCCACCCCCCCAACCCTCCACCACTAAAAGTCCTAGATCCGTTTATGCTCAGAGGAGACTTGTTGTGGCTAACTTATCGGATGTAAAACTCCAACCCTGAATCAGTTTTAACGACGCAGTAAGGCCACTACCCCAACTTCTCTTTCACTAGCGAGTGAAAACAAACTCCAAAAACCCCCAAAAACAAAACAAAACAACCCTCCAAACTCAGATATACTAACTGAAGACTCGTGAACAAGTATACAGTTATATATAAATAATATCGTAAAACTTGAAATTCACATGATACATTTTTATCTCGATCAAAACGTGTATAAGTACAAGACAAACCAAAGAGATGTTTTGACAACGTTGTGATACGATGGTCATCCTTAATATAGGACATTTATTCAACAGTTTACCTCCCTCGAACTGATTCATAAAGACATTCTGATACACGGACACACCAGGCCTCCGGAAACTGCGAGAACGATCGTTTCGTTCGCGCATCGATCACGTAAATCTAATTTTACGTAACCAATATTTCGTTCGCGCATACAATTTAACACGTCTTTTACATAAACATAACGGGTTACGCAAAAAGGTGTTATATTAATTTGTTATCTTATTAATTTGTAGTGTTAAATCGTATTTTACACATGAGAAACACAAGACAAATATAATAGTGTAGTTTGTTTATGATATAATAGTTAAATAAACAAGTTATTTTTTCATCTATAATGTCCGTTATTGTAAAACAACAGTTTATTTATCGAATGGATGAGAGGAAAAGACTTCATCATATGCGGTCATGTGGGATAGAACAAAAGTACATCCCCAGTCGTGAACGTGAAAATTTTGACCCTGAGAGTCGGCAAACCTCGTCCTATAAACATTGAGAGAACGGGGGGGGGGGGGGGGGGAAAGAGAGATTTAAAGCGGTATATTTCAAAATGCCCAAAGGTGACATAATGTCATCCGCCGGAAATATGTTCTAGGGTATGTTGTTCGAGAAAAATCGCATTTCTCAGCCAAACTACTATAGTCCGTCCCAGAGAGAACATCTTTTTCATACTATGGAATTTACTACAAGTTATTTATTTCTGAGCCGATTAATTTGTAAATTGCACACAAAAATAATATATTTTTGTTATTTGCAAAACACGTTTACTTTTCTTTTAATGTCAAACCAAACTGAAATTATTACAAAATAAAAAGAACCCCCCCCCCAAAAAAAAAAAAAACCCCACACAGAAACCCTCCAACATTTTTATAAAGGATGGAACGGACTATAGGTAGAAATGTCAATCATCTTAGGTGTACTTTTTTTCTGTTCCGCATCGTTGCATACATATACTTATTGCCTCTTCAGGTTAAATGCTGTACCCCCGCCCACTTCTCCTACACCGACAGAATTTAGAATAAAATTCGGCAAATGCATAAGGTTTTCTAAAAAGTGAGTTTCCAACACAATCTAATTAACACAATCGTGACCCTGAGAAATAGTGGCAACGTATGCATTTACGTACGTACACAGGCTGGCAGCTTATCGTGTTAGATCAAACACAACTTAAAAAAAATAATAACACCTACATTCTGGACAAAGTCATCATCGACGGATAATATTCAGGCGCGGATCCACGGGTTTGTGAACGAAGAAGGAGGGTGGGGCGGGGGCGTCTGGTTTGGAAAGAGGTGTTTGAAAGATATTTATTTAGTTTTGAAATCGGCGGGAAATGGAGCGCGCGTCTCTCGGCACCCCCTCCCCCATTCATCCCCCAGATCCGCGCCGGTCATTAAAAAATACAGGCGATCTAATGAGCGTCATGTCCGAGTTTGTTCTTCCCTCCAACTGTATCACAATAGCAGAATTTGACACACTAGCTAGTCTACACATTATTAAAACTATTTTCTAGATATCCTCATAAATCTATGTTCTAGTTAAGTTGCTTCAATGAGAATAAATGTAGCAGTTATCTCCCCTGCTGTGATTTATTATTTAAAAAACAAAAACAAAAACAGAACAAGAAATCATCTGGGTTGTCCCCCTTACACGGAGTACGAAACACGTAGTTTATCTCCCCTGCGTTGAGAATAAATCAAATATATCACCTCCCAGCACAGATAAAATTTAAAATACTGCAGGTAATCCGCCTTGTTTTGGAATAAAACAAGCAGGTTGTCTCCCCTTCTCTTTGGTAGAAGGACACACTTGGAAGAGGTTCCTAGAATAAAGGCATATCTTTGCCTCAGTAATATTTACACGGTTTAACACAAAATAGGAATTCCTTGGAAATTATATATCCGTGTTTCCAGATCCGTTATCCGCTCTGCAGTAACTCTGCTGGCGACAACACAATATATAATTATATATATATATATATATATATATATATATATATATATATCCATCCATCTCTTCACGCATATTTATGTATAAACGCGGTGCATGGGGGTCACAGTACACGTGGCGAATTATCTCCCCGTTGTACATTACACTTGTGGCGACTTATCTCCGCTTTGTACACATGCTCATGGCGAATTATCTCCGCTTTGTACATACGTGCGTGGCGAATTATCTCCGCTTTGTACACATACTTGTGGCGAATTATCTCCCATTTGTACATACACTTGTGGCGAATTATCTCCCCTGTATATGGATATACACGCGTGGCGAATCCTCTTCTCCTCTTCTTCGTGTTCTTTTACCTGGCGAATTACCTCCCCTTTTTTTTAAACACATACACGTATCACTATGACATGCACAATGGAAACAGTATATATCACAAGAGACAGCATAATATAAATAGAACTATGGTCCACACGGCTGACACTATGTCCAGCCAATCGCTGTGTATTGTAATATAGTTCGCACCACCCACACGACGAGTGAACACGTGACTAAATCGACGAAGAAGAATACTCGGTGAGCGCGTAACCTCTGAGCCGTGGAAGTTGAGTTTGTCCTGCCAGTGACGTCAGAAGTGTGGTTCACGTGACAATGTGTGAGATTTATACTGTGGCAGTTGTCCGTGCGTGTGTCCATCTGTATGCTGCACAGTTTGTAACACGCGGGAGGTTGTCTGTAACACATTTCATTTTTCACAGACGACATGGCTGAAGCTGCAAAAAAATAAAAGATAAAAATAAAAATAAAAATAAAATAATAATAAAAATAATAAATTAATAATTTTGTACATGCATTCAAAAGCGTATGGGGGCGGGATGTAACCCAGTGGTAAAGCGTTCGCTTGATGCACGGTCGGTCTGGGATCGATTCCCGTGGGTGGGCCCATTGGGCTATTTCTAGCTCCAGCCAGTGCACCACGACTGGTATATCAAAGGCCGTGGTATGCGTTATCCTGTCAGTGGGATGGTGCATATAAAAGATCCCTTGCTGCTAATCGAAAAGCGTAGCCCATGAAGTGGCGACAGCGGGATTCCTTTCTCAATATCTGTGTGGTCCTTAACCATATGTCCGACACCATATAACCGTAAATAAAATGTGTTGAGTGCGTCGTTAAATAAAACATTTCCTTCCTTCCTTCAAGAGCGTGTGAAGAGCCAGGGTTTTGAGAGTCGCTAGTGCCCGCCCTCGCTGCACCGAAGCGAAGTTGTTTTTGTTTTTTCAATGTACCCATTTTAGGAAAATGTAGCGAGTTTCCTCCACTAACTTGACACCCAGTAACTGATAATTAATAAATCAATCTGATCTAGTGGTATCGTTAAAGAAAACAAACTTTACACCATAAACAAATATGATAGTGTCAGGGACGGGGTCCTGAGGGTACCACTACCTTATAGGCATGTCATGTCAAATGATTGCACACAATATCATATGCATGATATAGATATACAATTATAGTTTATTACAACTAGAGCACATTGATTAATTAATCATCGGCTATTGAATGTCAAACATTTCGCATTTCTGGCTCGTAGTCATCAAAGGAAACCCGCTACATTTTTTCATTAGCAGCAAGGGATCTTTTATGTGCACTTTCCCACAGACAGGATAGTACATACCACGACCTTCGACTAGTTGTGGTGCACTGGTTGGAACAAGAATACCCCAATCAGTCGAATGGTTAAAAAAAAAAAATTGTTTAAAGACACCACTAGAGCACATTGATTTATTGATCATCGTCCATTGGAAGGAAGGAAGGAAATGTTTTATTTAATGACGCGCTCAACACATTTTATTTACGATTATATGGCATCAGACATATGGTTAAGGACCACACAGATATTGAGAGAGGAAACCCGCTGTCGCCACTTCATGGGCTACTCTTTTCGATAAGCAGCAAGGGGTCTTTTATATGCACCATCCCACAGACAGGGTAGCACATACCACAGCCTTTGATATACCAGTCGTGCTGCACTGGCTGGAACGAGAAATAGCCCAATGAGCCCACTGACGGGGGTCGATCTCACACCAACCGCGCATCGAGCGAGCGCTGTACCACTGGGTCACGTCCCGCCTCTTCGTCCACTGGATCTAAACCCGACTGAGCTAAATCCAGGCTGGTAGGTACTGGGTTCGGATCCCAGTCGAGGCATGGGATTTTTAATCCAGATACCGACTCCAAACCCTGAGTGAGTGTTCCACAAGGCTCAATGGGTAGGTGTAAACCACTTGAACCGACCAGTGATCCATAACTAGTTCAACAAAGGCCATGGTTTGTGCTATCCTGCCTGTGGGAAGCGCAAATAAAAGATCCCTTGCTGCTAATCGGAAAGAGTAGCCCTTGTAGTGGCGACAGCGGGTTTTCTCTCAAAATCTGTGTGGTCCTTAACCATATGTCTGACGCCATATAACCGTAAATAAAATTTGTTGAGTGTGTCGTTAAATAAAACATTTCTTTTTTTCTTTCAAGCGCGTGTGTAGAGGTAGGGGATTGGGAGTCGAGCACACCCTCCCTCCCGTTGCACCAAACGAAGATGATGATGATAACTAGTTTAACGTGCCCATATACCACTAGAGTTTCGAACACGCCCATCCCGAGTCCGACCTCCGATAAGGTCGGTGGCCTGACTCGGGATGTTAATAGTAAAGTTAATAGAATAAAAATATAAAAAAAAAAAAAAAAAAAATTACAAGCCAAAAATAAAAAGAATTGACTGCTCGGTCGAATATTTATATAATTTGGAGCATTTTAGAAGGACAGTCCAAAAATAAATAAGACAAAGAAGAGAGGATCGGACTATTTAATAATATTTTTAAAAAAGAAAATCGACATGGAATTTCACAAGTAGGTATTACGAAGTTTCTTTTTTTAATGACACACCCTCCCCACTCAACAAAAACAAATTTGCTCGCCACAATTTAGACCACTCACTGCACAATATCTTGCACACGTGCCTGATATTTCAGTGGGAGTTATGATCATCATAAGCATACGAGACGGGGGAGGGGTAAGAGCCGGTGGGGGTGGTCGTGAAACTGTCTCCCAGTACTGGAGCAAATCCTTAAATTCGGGATAGAGATATTCGGGCAAAAAAGTCCTTTTTGTCATGTATTTTCATCATTCTTTCGTTTAATTTCGTGGAAAATCTACCTGCACCCCATCCCCTTACATAAATGGAAACCCTTACACTTATGGTGATCATGGTAGATAACACGGCCTGTGTCATGTTTGGGAATCTTTACTGAATGATGAAGGTTTAATGCCACATCAAATCAATTTAAGAATACTGTCAACTGAAACTTCATGTTCAGGCTTCGACGTGTTGTGAGGAGTATATTTTATCAATGCTCTGTGAGACTATGCAAAATAGATATTATA
>NC_054699.1:42306842-42331842 GCF_016097555.1 Gigantopelta aegis | reverse complement strand
TGCTTCTCGAATTCCCGCCAAATCACAATGGGATTTGCAGAGCAGGGTGGGTTCCCCCCCCCCCCCCCCAACCTTAAAATGTGTATTTTAGACTCAGTAGCTTGCAACCATGTGGTTGTTGACGATTGCCAAATCATTGCATAGACTTTCCTCAGGCCTTACCCCAGATATCAGTATCAATAAGGGGTAGGGCTGGAGGTGACTCGAGCCAGAAATAACCCAATGGGACCACCGACGGGGATCGATCTAAGAGCGACCGCGCATCAGACAAGCGCTTTACCCTAGGTCCGTTCATGTTCCATTACACCGGCCTCGGTGGCGTCATGGTTAGGCCATCGGTCTACAGGCTGGTAGGTACTGGGTTCGGATCCCAATCGAGGCGTGGGATTTTTAATCCAGATATCGACTCCAAACCCTGAGTGAGTGCTCCGCAAGGCTCAATGGGTAGGTGTAAACCACTTGCACCGACCAGTGGTCCATAACTGGTTCAACAAAGGCCATGGTTTGTGCTATCCTGCCTGTGGGAAGCGCAAATAAAAGATCCCTTGCTGCTAATCGGAAAGAGTAGCCCATGTAGTGGCGACAGCGGGTTTCCTCTCAAAATATGTGTGGTCCTTAACCATATGTCTGACGCCATATAACCGTAAATAAAATGTGTTGAGTGCGTCATTAAATAAAATACTTCTTTCTTTTTCTTTTTTTTTTGTTCCATTACACGCGACCTATGCGCACCTGGGCACAGAAGAGTACGTTAAGAGTATGTTAAGAGCTCGCACCCAGTCTGCACGCAATGCCGTCTTGTCT
Organism: Gigantopelta aegis; assembly: GCF_016097555.1. NCBI lineage: Eukaryota > Metazoa > Mollusca > Gastropoda > Neomphalida > Peltospiridae > Gigantopelta > Gigantopelta aegis. The sequence goes on along the minus strand of NC_054699.1, from coordinate 42,331,038 downwards.
GATATATGTGATATCTCTATCTTGTGAGAGGAATTGAAGCAAAGTCTGAAAATGCGAGTTAATTTGAAACACGCTCCGTGAGTAAATTGACGCCCCGTTCTTGACCATCAATCGCCGTACAATTATCATCTAGTGGTAAATTGAACTAGTCTCGACCTCACTGCCAGAACTCTAGTGCACGAAACCTTTAAATTGCATTCCATTAGCGAGTACACGTAAAACCTTCGGCTGATACATAACCTTAAACTCGTTCTAGCTAGTGCATCACGACTGGTATATCAAAGGCTGTGGTATGTGCTATTCTGTATGTGGACTGGTGCATATAATAGAAATATGTAGCAGGTTTCCTCTCTAAGACTATATGTCAAAATTACCAAAGTTTGACATCCAAGAACCACTGATTAATATATCAATGTGCTCTAGTGGTGGCGTTAAGCAAAACAAACTTTATAACCTTAAAATAGGGGCGGGACGTAGCCCAGTGGTAAAACGCTCGTATGATGCGATGTCGGTCTAGGATCGATCCCCATCTGTGGGCCTATTGGGCTATTTCCTATTTCAGCCAGTGCACCACAACTAGTATATTAAAGGCCGTGGTATGTGCTATCATGTTTGTAGAATGGTGCATATAAAAGACCCCTTGTGATTAATGGATAAAATGCAGCGGGTTTCCTCTCTAAGACTATATGTCAACATTACCAAAATGTTTGACATCCAGTAGCCGTGGATTAATATATCAATGAATGTGCTCTAAAACAGAACAAACTTTCCACTACGAAAAGCTGGTCGGGCAGTTTTACAAGTCTACACAAGACGGGAGTTCATTGGAAATTTCAAACAGTTGCAGCGACGTCTGCTTATATGCATCAAGGAGTCAAGACCTAACACAGGTTTTCATTTCTGCCCAATTCTCCGACAATTCTCCACCGTCTCTAGATCAATGGCCACTAAGCTACGACACAGAAAAATCGTTAAAGGGACAAGAACTCTGAATGATTTTCAGAAATCTGAGTAACAGGAACAATTAAAAATCAATGCTGGTGGTTTTGCGCTACAAAAACAAGGAAATGGATCCTCGGTATTATTGCAATATCTGTATTCATGCTTCTTCTCGGGATTACAGCAGTCGTTCGAAGATATATCGCGCTGCAAATTTATCGTCTAATATGTGTGGGGTTTTTTTTTTTTTCTTCCATACAATGTATTCACAAATATCATAACGTTCTCTGCTTGCGAACAAAACGTGATTCATAAATGGTTTATTTGTGTACGTTAATATGTGATTGGATAGTCAGATCATGTGATCCACTTAAAGGGACAGAGAGGTCGCAGAATAAACAACTATAAACGTCTTAGGGTTGTTATTTATTTATTTATTTATAAATTATATACATGCATATATAGATTATTGCATGAGCGGGAGTGCTATACGGAATTTATGAAACGAGTTTCAGAATTATTTTATCATTTGTTTATTATCCACAAACTATGATTCTGACCAAATGTTAAATATGATTTTCTTACCCATTGGTGAGAACATCATTCGTTTTTTTGATAACACATACTTCTTTACACATGTACGTGTGTTAACAATTTCAAGACATACGACTGTCTGCTCCTAGGTGATAACCATGTCACCAATGCCATACATCAAATGAAAATAACAGCACGATCGAAATCGATTACACTGTCACGTATAGTTAACCTGACAATCATTTGTCTGCGACGCGTAAGTGCAAGGGCTGTAAATAACCTTTAGTCGAAAAAGTTGTGAAAATTTGCTTAAAACCTGGGTTTTCGCTTTACAGATGTTTTGGCCTATTATACATTGTATATGTAGCTGGTCCGGTGTTATGATCTGTTATATGTGTAGCTGGTGTGGTGTCTTGACCTGTTGCATGTGAGCTGGTCCGGTGTTTTGACCTGTTGCATGTGTAGCTGGTCCGGTGTTACGACCTGTTATATGTGTAGCTGGTCCGGTGTTATGACCTGTTATATGTGTAGCTGGTCCGGTGTTATGACCTGTTATATGTGTAGCTGGTCCGGTGTTATGACCTGTTATATGTGTAGCTGGTCCGGTGTTTTGACCTGTTGCATGTGTAGCTGGTCCGGTGTTTTGACCTGTTATATGTGTAGCTGGTCCGGTGTTTTGACCTGTTATATGTGTAGCTGGTCCGGTGTTTTGACCTGTTGCATGTGTAGCTGGTCCGGTGTTTTGACCTGTTATATGTGTAGCTGGTCCGGTGTTTTGACCTGTTATATGTGTAGCTGGTCCAGTGTTACGACCTGTTATATGTGTAGCTGGTCCGGTGTTTTGACCTGTTATATGTGTAGCTGGTCCGGTGTTATGACCTGTTATATGTGTAGCTGGTCCGGTGTCTTGACCTGTTATATGTGTAGCTGGTCCGGTGTTATGACCTGTTATATGTCTAGCTGGTCCGGTGTTTTGACCTGTTATATGTGTAGCTGGTCCGGTGTTATGACCTGTTGCATGTGTAGCTGGTCCGGTGTTTTGACCTGTTGCATGTGTAGCTGGTCCGGTGTTTTGACCTGTTGCATGTGTAGCTGGTCCGGTGTTTTGACCTGTTGCATGTGTAGCTGGTCCGGTGTTTTGACCTGTTATATGTGTAGCTGGTCCAGTGTTATGACCTGTTGCATGTGTAGCTGGTCCGGTGTTTTGACCTGTTATATGTCTAGCTGGTCCGGAGTTTTGACCAGTTATATGTGTAGCTTGTCCGGTGTTACGACCTGTTATATGTGTAGCTGGTCCGGTGTTTTGACCTGTTGTATGTGCAGCTGGTCCGGTGTTTTGACCTGTTGCATGTGTAGCTGGTCCTGTGTTTTGACCTGTTATATGTGTAGCTGGTCCAGTGTTATGACCTGTTATATGTGTAGCTGATTCGATGTTTTGACCTGTTATATGTCTAGCTGGTCCGGTGTTTTGACCTGTTATATGTCTAGCTGGTCCAGTGTTTTGTCCTGTTATATGTGTAGCTGGTCCGGTGTTATGACCTGTTATATGTGTAGCTGGTCCGGTGTTATGACCTGTTATATGCGTAGCTGGTCCGGTGTTATGACCTGTTGCATGTGTAGCTGGTCCGGTGTTTTGACCTGTTGCATGTGTAGCTGGTCCGGTGTTTTGACCTGTTGCATGTGTAGCTGGTCCGGTGTTTTGACCTGTTGCATGTGTAGCTGGTCCGGTGTTTTGACCTGTTATATGTGTAGCTGGTCCAGTGTTATGACCTGTTGCATGTGTAGCTGGTCCGGTGTTTTGACCTGTTATATGTCTAGCTGGTCCGGAGTTTTGACCAGTTATATGTGTAGCTTGTCCGGTGTTACGACCTGTTATATGTGTAGCTGGTCCGGTGTTTTGACCTGTTGTATGTGCAGCTGGTCCGGTGTTTTGACCTGTTGCATGTGTAGCTGGTCCTGTGTTTTGACCTGTTATATGTGTAGCTGGTCCAGTGTTATGACCTGTTATATGTGTAGCTGATTCGATGTTTTGACCTGTTATATGTCTAGCTGGTCCGGTGTTTTGACCTGTTATATGTCTAGCTGGTCCAGTGTTTTGTCCTGTTATATGTGTAGCTGGTCCGGTGTTATGACCTGTTATATGTGTAGCTGGTCCGGTGTTATGACCTGTTATATGCGTAGCTGGTCCGGTGTTATGACCTGTTGCATGTGTAGCTGGTCCGGTGTTTTGACCTGTTGCATGTGTAGCTGGTCCGGTGTTTTGACCTGTTGCATGTGTAGCTGGTCCGGTGTTTTGACCTGTTGCATGTGTAGCTGGTCCGGTGTTTTGACCTGTTATATGTGTAGCTGGTCCAGTGTTATGACCTGTTGCATGTGTAGCTGGTCCGGTGTTTTGACCTGTTATATGTCTAGCTGGTCCGGAGTTTTGACCAGTTATATGTGTAGCTTGTCCGGTGTTACGACCTGTTATATGTGTAGCTGGTCCGGTGTTTTGACCTGTTGTATGTGCAGCTGGTCCGGTGTTTTGACCTGTTGCATGTGTAGCTGGTCCTGTGTTTTGACCTGTTATATGTGTAGCTGGTCCAGTGTTATGACCTGTTATATGTGTAGCTGATTCGATGTTTTGACCTGTTATATGTCTAGCTGGTCCGGTGTTTTGACCTGTTATATGTCTAGCTGGTCCGGTGTTTTGACCTGTTATATGTGTAGCTGGTCCGGTGTTTTGACCTGTTATATGTGTAGCTGGTCCAGTGTTTTGACCTGTTATATGTGTAGCTGGTCCGGTGTTTTGACCTGTTATATGTGTAGCTGGTCCGGTGTTTTGACCTGTTGCATGTGTAGCTGGTCCGGTGTTTTGACCTGTTATATGTGTAGCTGGTCCGGTGTTTTGACCTGTTATATGTGTAGCTGGTCCGGTGTCTTGACCTGTTGCATGTGAGCTGGTCCGGTGTTTTGACCTGTTATATATGTTACTAGGTAACTCAAATAACGAGGTTTACGTTTCACCTGAAGAAAATCAGTCGTGCGCCTGGTATGCGCATGACACTGTACCAATAAACTAAGACTGTTTTTATTATCTAGGTTAATGCAACAATGGATTACTTAGTGTGTTGCACATCAATAATAATTACAGCTGTTTACCTTAGTCCGTGAACTAGCTATTGTTTCTCCACACTACACCACCAGGACATATTATTGGACTCTCACGCGCTGTGTTTTGTTCAGGAATGAACCAAAGGACCTCTTAATTAGGCGTCACAACTCGGTGACTGTAACATTAATATTAAAAGAGGAGACTCGGGGCATTGGACCTCCTAGAAGAATTTACAGCGCATACAAAACACACCCATGGCAATATTCCAATGAAAATACCACGCCGTCGAAGATATTGCACATCCCCAAATTACAAAAAATAGAAATAAAGCCATTATATTCATTTTCTACACACTGGAAAAACAAACAAAACAAAACAAAACAAAAACGAAAAACAAAATAAAATTTAAAAAAAAGAAAAAAAAGAAAGAAAGAAAGAAATGCTTTATTTAACGTTGCACTAAACACACTTTATTTTACGGTTATATGGCGCCAGACATATTATGGTTAACACAGACATTGAGAGAGGAAACCCGCTGTCGCCACTTCATGGGCTACTCTTTTTGATTAGCAGCAAGGGATATTTTATATGCACCATCCCACAGACAGGGTAGTACATACCACGGCCTTTGATATACCAGTCGTACTTTTTACCATTAACACTAACAGTTATTTCATTTCATTTCAACTTATTGTCCTGCTTATAATCCAATTAAGGTTCAAGCACGCTTTCGTGAGCACACACCTCGGTTATCTGGGCTGTCTGTCCAGGACAGTGGGTTAGTTGTCAGTGGTTAGTTGTCAGTGGCTAGTGAGAGAGAAGATGGTGTTGTGGTCTTACACCTACCCACTGAGCCGTTGAAACTCGCTCTGGGTGGGGGCCGGTACCGGGCTGCGAACCCTGTACCTACCAGCCTTTTGTCCGATGGCTTAACCGCGACATCACCGAGACCGGTGCTAACAGTTAAATATGTTTGCAAAACGGTTTATGGCAGCGAGCGTCATCCTAAGAAGAACGTTCGAGTATATATTCTCAGTCAGGTAATGTACGCCACTGGCTTCCGGGACCTTTTAAATAATCTAATTAATGTCCGGCATGCTCATTAACATAATTAATGTCCGACATGATGTTTACAAACTTCCCGAGTGAACGGCAGCGTGGCGGACAAACGATCTGAAGTAGACAAGCCGTGTTTGTAAACAACAGTCACGGGAGATCGGTGGCCAACACGTGTCCAGCATAATTTAGTACATATCTCTTACTGGGGGTCTAACATGCAGCAATTCTGAAACCACGCGAAGCTGGGTCTTGGTCTGGCGAATTTGGGGCGTTACGTAGTCCAGTTGTAAAACGTTCGCCTGATGCGCGGTCGTTTAAGGAAGGAAGGAAATGTGTTATTTAACGACGCACTCAACACATTTTTATTTACGGTTATGTGGCTTCGGCGGTCGTTTAAAGTTAAAGTTAAAGTTTGTTTTGCTTAACGACACCACTAGAGCTCATTGATTTATTAATCATCGGCTATTGGATGTCAAACATTTGGTAATTTGGACATGTAGTCTTAGAGAGGAAACCCGCTACATTTTCTTAATACAGAAAGGGATCTTTTAAATTCACCATCCCACAGATAAGATAGCACACACCACAACCTTTGGTATACCAGTGGTTGCGCACTGGCTGGAACGAGAAATAGCGTGACGGGGATCGATCCTAAACATTATACTTTTTCAATGCTTGTTTCAAAATTGTTATCGCTTTACCATGATGTTTTTGCTTCTCCATTATTTGTATTATTATTTTTGTTCATTACCGTACAACCCGTCGATATACTTTAACTAACGTATTTTTCCTAATCGCCGAATAGCCGATGTATTTTTCGTGCTGGAGTATCGTTAAACATTCATTCGGGTCGGGTCGGGTACGTTTTGAACATACTCATATGCCACTAGAGCTTCAAGCATGTCTATCCCAAGGCCTAGCTCCGGATAGCCGGAAGTCTATCTCGGGACAATCAAAAACTGGCATACTGGAACTAAAGGTTGTACTAAACCAAATAACTTCCGGCTGGGTCAAAGTTCGAAGTGCACCAAACGTTTGATAGAGACGTTTACACCACAAGTCTGTGATTGGTGATACATGTGAGTATGTTGTTTGTAACGAGAATTAGTTTCATCTCGGCAAAAAATGTATGCAATTTCATATCATCTAGTACCACTGTGTAAAGTAGCCTTGTGCTTGAAACATGTATGGGTTACTTGTAAAAGAAAATATACTAACATTTTGTGCGAAATTAGGGAGAAAAGGTACCATTTTCTTCAGTTAATACTTTGAGGTAGGGGTTGTAGCACTGATATGTATGGGTCATAGAATGGTTGATATATTGCATATGCTGTTTTTAAGCAAAAACGTTAACATGGTCGCCTATGGGATTTTATCTGGTATAGTACAACCTAAATGCGACTTGACACATTTGAAGTAAATGTTATTTCCGTAATCGCTAAATAACAAACGAAAGCGGCATATTTGAAGACACTGAGAGCTCATATCCTATTAGTTAGTCGTGACAAGACCTGCCAGTTCGCCTACCCCAGAATACAGGTGCTGACAGCCACGAGGAGGGATTTACACAGGAATAATGTCATTATTGCCTGCCTTATTAGATGACGATTACAAACAGCAGACCACACAAGCTCCATAAGCGCGTCAACTGCAACTGTCACGCGACTGAGCACAGTAGTGCTCAGTGCGCAGGCGCCGTCTCCCGGACCAAATGGCGTAGTGACTAGGAATTGGAAATGTTTTTATTTAACGACGCACTCAACACATTTTATTTACGGTTACATGGCGTCGGATATATGGTTAAGGACCACACATATATTGAAAGAGGAAACCCGCTGTCGCCACTTCATTGGGTTACTCTTTTTCGATTAGCAGCAAAGGAACTTTTATATGCGCAATCCCACAAACAGCATATACAACGGCCTTTCATATACCAGTCGTGGTGCACTGGCTGGAGCATCAAACGAGAGGTGTTACACTGAGATACGTCCCGCCCCTGTGGTGTCTAGGTTGCATGATACCAAAGAAGAGAGTTCCGTGTCGAATATTTACGGAGTAAAAACAGTTGTGACTGTGATTGATAGTAATATGTGAAATTGATTATTTGTGCAATTGGCAAGACATAAATACACTTTTATTTATTATACAGTTGTTATGCAGTCAACATCAAAGATTGAAACTAATGGAGGATACCCCCAAATATGGAACTGCAAATTTCAGCACAAATGACGGTTGTTAATAAAAACATTAATTAAATCTCTTAAATGGTATGTGACACACACACACACCCCCCCCCCCCCCCCCCCCCGATTTTCTTGCAGATAGATTAAATGTGAAGTGCCACACTTTTTATTGAGGTACTTCCTGGGTGTGTTGATACGCTGCTTATATCAGTTTTATTAGTAAACGTTAACATTATCGGCAATAGGAATTGATTTGGTCTATTAGAACCACTAGGCCTATGTATTATAGATTGTACTATACCAAATAAAATCGCATAGGCGACCTTGTTAACGTTTCTGCTTAAAACCAAACTATGACCTATAAATACCTCAAAATATTTACTGAAGAAAATGATACCTTTAATGGCTAATTTTTACACAAAATCTGAGTATTTTACAGGTACCCCATACATGTTTCAAACACAATGCTACTTGACACAGTGGTTCTAGATGCAATATTATTGCATACATGTTTTTTTTTTCCTAGATGAAACTAATTTTTGGTCAGTGTATGTGTTTGTTTGTATGTCTGTGTGGTGTGTGTTCGTGTGTGTATAAGTGTATGTGTAAGTGGGGTTCTTTCTCTCTCTCTCTCTCTCTCTCTCTCTCTCTCTCTCTCTCTCTCTCTCTCTTCTCTCTCTCTCTCTCTCTCTCTCTCTCTCTCTCTCTCTCTCTCTCTCTCTCTCTCTCTCTCTCTCTCTCTCTGTGTGTGTGTATGTGTGTGTGTGTATCTGTGTGTGTGCGTGTGTGTGTGTGTGTGTGCGTCTCTGTGTGTGTGTGTGTGTGCGCGTCTCTGTGTGTGTGTGTCTGTGTGTGTATCTGTGTGTGTGTGTGTGTCTGTGTGTGTGTGTGTCTGTGTGTGTGTGTGTGCGCGTCTCTGTGTGTGTGTGTGTGTGTCTGTGTGTGTATCTGTGTGTGTGTGTTTGTGTCTGTGTGTGTGTGTGTATGTGTACTTTTGAAAGAAATGCTTACTTTCTTTCTGCACCATTTTCCTACTCAAATAACTATAGGGTCTACGTTTGTTAACTTCGACATTTTCTCACACCACCGATCTTCATTTTCGCCTGCTAATTACAGCTAAACAAGTGCAAATTGGGTTACGGTGACGGACTAATAGACAACAGGTGGCAGCGCCAGTGTGTCACTCTGTGGTAAGCTGTTAACAAATTATGATACGACAGCGAACAAAGCAATTCCAGCCTGGTAATGTCACGGACATTAGAAACATCTTTATATATAATTATAATCATTAGTCACATTATTACATATAATTAGGTATGTGCATTAGAAAACATCATTACAGAGTCAAGGACGACATACCAGAATACACATAATTGTACCACTTCTAAATCATTCCTCACAAATATCCTGTATCCTCGTACGCGTGTTCTGACAGGATGTGAATCAGCCTTTCTGTTAGGGGCGAGACATAGCCCAGTGGTACAACGTTCGCTTGATGCGCGGTCGGTCTGGGATCGATCCCCGTCGGTGGACCCATTGGGCTATTTCTCGCTCCAGCCAGTGCACCACGACTGGTGTATCAAAGGCCATAGTATGTGTTATCCTGTGTGTGGAATGGTGCATACAAAATATCTCTTGCTGGTAATCGAAAATAGTAGACCATTAATTGACGACAGCGGGTTTCCTCTCTCAATATCTGTGTGGTCCTTAACCATATGTCTGACGCCATAAACCGTAAATAAAATGTGTTGAGTGCGTCGTTAAATAAAACACGCCTTTCTGTCATTTAATGGGGCGGGATTTAGCTCAGTCGCTTGAGGTGCTTGCGTCGCAGGATCGAACCACCTCGGTGGATCCATTCAACTGATTGGATTTTGTTTCTTGTTCCAGCCAGTGCACTACAACTGGTTCAGGGCCGTGGTATGTGCTTTCCTGTCTGTGGAAAAGTGTATATAAAAGATTCCTTGCTGCATTAGGAAAAATGTAGCGGGTTTCCTCTGATGACTACATGTCATAATTACCACATGTTTGACATCCAATAGCCGATGATTAATTAATCAATGTGCTCTAGTGGTGTCGTTAAACAAAACAAACTTTAACTTTTTCTGTTATTTTAAAAAGAAGGATGAGAGAAAAGACTTTAAGAATGTGATTCACAGAGAGAATCAAGAAGGATGAGAGAAAAGACTTTAAGAATGTGATTCACAGAGAGAAACAAGAAGGATGAGAGAAAAGACTTTAAGAATGTGATTCACAGAGAGAAACAAGAAGGATGAGAGAAAAGACTTTAAGAATGTGATTCACAGAGAGAAACAACAGTCTGTGAAGCTGAAACCGGGAAGTGCCTTTAAAAATAAACTAAAGCTATTCTTCATAACAGTTACTTCTCAAAGGTACACGCGTTTACAAAAAAAAAGAGAAGCATTTCTTGGTTTTAAAAACTTATGGTTGACCAGATACCAGGTTGACAGTCGATGGAAGGAAATGTGCCATCTAAACAATAAAATGTAATTCAAATTCTGATTTTAATTACAACGCCCCTCGCCCCCTCCCCCCAAAAACCCCACACACACCCAGAAAACCCCCAAAACAACAACAACTAAAAACCCAACTTTGATAGTAAAAAATGTGCCATGTTTCAAAACTAGGGTCTTTCACTTCTATTAAGAATTTGTTTTAAATGTTTATTAAAACGAGACACAATTTGGCAGAAAATCACAAAATGCACTATACAGTTTGTGTTGTATAATACACTGAACTCTATCTGTTGTTACAGCTGCTTATTAAAGCCAGCTGTATGAATTTATTGAGCATACGCGATGCTGTTCGCTCAAATAAACCCTGTCACATGTTGTTACGATCAAGAGTTATGATCGCCGTTTCTCGTCATACATCTGTCTGTAAGAATATACTCACTGTCATTTTCGGATAAAAAAACCCATGGAATTATAGGTTTACATTTAATACAACACACATGCCCCTCCCCCCCCCCCCCCCCCCCCCATTTTGCTAAAGCGGGGGTGGAGGGTGTGTGGGTTCTCTTACACACGCAAAAGAACACACAGCACTGAGATAAAGAAATAGTAAAGTAAAGTTTGTTTTACTTAACGACGCTACTAGAGCACATTGATTTTTTAACTTATCATCGGCTATTGGACGTCAAATATATGGTCATTCTGACACTGTTTTTTGGAGGAAACCCAGTGTCGCCACATAGACTACTCTTTTACGACAGGCAGCAAGGGTTCTTTTATTTGCGCTTCCCACAGGCAGGATAGCACAAACTATGGCCTTTGTTGAACCAGTTACGGATCACTGGTCGGTGCAAGTGGTTTAAACCTACCCATTGAGCCCTGCGGAACACTCACGCATGGTTTGGAGTCAGTATCTGGATTAAAAATCCCATGCCTCGACTGGGATCCGAACCCAGTACCTACCAGCCTAAACATCGATGGCCTAACCACGACGCCACCAAGGCAGGTATAAAGAAATAGAGACAGAGAAAAAGAGAGAGAGGGGGGGGGAGGGAGGGGGGGGGGAGGGAGGGAGGGAGAGAGAGAGAGAGAGAGAGAGAGAGAGAGAGAGACAGAGAGAGAGAGAGAGAGAGAGAGAGAGAGAGAGAGAGAGAGAGACAGAGAGAGAGAGAGAGACAGAGAGAACAGAGAGAGAGAGAGAGAGAGAGAGAGAGAGAGAGAGAGAGAGAGAGAGAGAGAGAGAGAGAGATGACGAATAGAGAGAGATGACGAGAGGAGTGAGGGGAGAGGGTTTGGGGGGAGGGGGGGGGGGGGGTTGTTACGACAACCACTAACACAATGTATATACTGACACTGATATCCCAAACAAGAAAAATATAAAAACATATACATGTACGTAATATCAGTAGTTAGAAAGGGTCTGTTAGTCACAACATCCCAATAATGGTAACGCATTAAAGTTCAAGAACGTGAGTTCTTCCTGACCCGATATTCGACAGTTAATCTTGGTTTTGTTTACCGACATCACTGGAGCATTCTAGTGCATGAATCATCGACTTCTGGATCTCCAACATCTGTTAATTCTACACAGTCGTCATAGGAAACTTGGTTCATCTTTTCATTAGCAGTAAGGGATCTATAATATGTACTTTCTCACAAACAAGAAAGTACGTACCACGGCCTTTGATATACCAGTCGTGGGGAACTGGTTTTTAGCAAGGCAATAAGGCACATACCACGGCCTTTCATATACCAGTCGTGGGGTACTGACTGGGAAAACAATAAGGCACAGACCATGGCCTTTGATATACCAGTCGTAGGGCACTCGTTCGGAAGGTAACAAGGCACATACCACGGCCTTTGATATACCTGTTGTGAGGCACTGATTGGGAAAACAAAAAGGCACATACCATGACCTTTCATATACCAGTCATGGGGCACTCTTTCGGAAGTCTATACTGTAAATATGTATACATATATACTGGATAGTTGTGGCTCAGTCGGTTGAGTGCTCGCTTGAGATGTTTGTGTCACAGGATCGAACCACCTCAGTGGATCCGTTCAACTGATTAGGTTTTTTCTCGTTCCAACCAACTGCAACTGGTCAAAGCCAGTGGTATGTACTTTCCTCTCTGTGGGAATGCGCATATAAAATATCATTTGCAGCATTAGGAAAAAATATAGCGGGTTTCCTCTGATGACTATGCGTCAGAATTACCAAATGTTTGACATCCAATAGCCGATGGTTGGTTAATCTATGTGCTCTAGTGGTGTCGTTAAACAAAAGACACAAACTTTACTGACGGCTATAATATGTCGTAAGGAAGACGACAGGACTTGGTCATTCTGTCTGATAGCGTATTGATTTCTCAACTGATTATAAACAAACCTCGCGCTCCATTTTGTGTACGCGCTTTGTATGCTTATTAATTCCAATAACCAATGTCCACAACTAGTGTTATGGTATTCTTATCGAAGTTCCAGTTTAACATTGGTCTGTATCGACTTGCTGGGGTTTTTTTCTTCTTCTTAATTCTTAAGTTTGTTTTGTTTAACGACACCAGTAGAGCACATTGATTTATTAATAATCGGCTATTGGATGTCAAACATTTGGTAATTTTTACATATAGTATTAGAGAGGAAACCCGCTACATTTTCCCATTAGTATCAAGGGGTCTTTTATATGCACCATCCCACAGACAGGGTAGTACATACCACGGCCTTTCGTGTACCGCTCGTGGTGCACTGGCTGGAACGGGAAATAGCCCAATGGACCCACCGACGGGGATCGATCCTAAACTGACCGCGCATCAAGCGAGTGGTTTACCACTGGGCTACGTCCAGCCCCTTACGCTCAGAACGCGTGATTGAAATTTAATTGGACTGGTATATCAAAGGTTGTGGTATGTGCTATCCTGTCTGTAGGTTAGTGCATGTAAAATACCCCATGCTACTAATGGAAAAATGTAGCAGGTTTCCTCTCTAACACTATATATGTCAAAATTATTAAATGACATCAACAAAACAAACTTTTAACTAACAAACGTGTGGCTGCAGATTAGTTTTTACTCTTTTTTTTCTCTTCTCTCTTTAAATTTGTTTTTAAAATTATTATTATTATTATTTCTTTAATACAAATTTATTATTAACTCTTTTTTTAATATTCAAAAAATAAAACAATGTACTGCGGAGTCCTTACACAAAACATTTGTTCTTTTTTGTTTCTTTGTTTCCTGCCCTTCCCACAGGACAGATTGAATCCATCCTAAATAAATGTCCCACACAACTTAAAATCATGCTAGCGCTAAACAGGAAAACACAATTTAAAAAGAGGAAAACATAGCTTAGTAGCGAGAGCTCATACATAAACATGCCAGCCAAAGACGCGCTACAGTCCCGTGTTATTTGTCACAACAGATCACAAGCGGGCTGCTCTCGAACCAGACACGCGAAAATCTTTCACTTGATTCATCCACTCTCGTTTGCCCCGGCTACCGTAAATCGATGCGGACTCTTCTAACGTGGGAGTGGCACGGAACAGCCAACGTAGTACTGCGTACGAACGAAGCCGGGGGGTGGTGGAAGATAGGGGGGTTGGGGTCGAGATTCTGACGCGTGGTTATTAGACCGACAGCCGGCCGATCAATAAAAGAACCTATACCACTTACAATCTAAATGCACGATTCTTGTAACCAAATTCCCGTCATACGATTTCTCTCCCCAGCGTGAAATGGATATAGCTGTCGGGGATTAATGTTACATATATGAGAATTAAGTAAATATATATACAGAGAATGAGAGAGAGAGAGAGAGAGAGAGAGAGAGAGAGAGAGAGAGAGAGAGAGAGAGAGAGAGAGAGAGAGAGAGAGAGAGAGAGATGAGAGAGAAGAGAGAGAGAGAGAGAGACATTGAGTGAGAGAGAAGAGAGAGAGAGAGAGAGAGAGAGAGAGAGAGAGAGAGAGAGAGAGAGAGAGAGACAGACAGAGACAGACAGAGAGAGACACAGACAGAGAGAGAGAGAGAGAGAGAGAGAAAGAAAGACAGAGAGAGAGACACACACAGAGAGAGAGAGAGAGAGAGAGAGAGAGAGAGAGACAGACAGAGAGAAAGAGAGAGACAGACAGACAGAGACACAGAGAGAGAGACACAGAGAGAGAGAGAGAGAGAGAGAGAGAGAAGAGAGAGAGAGAGAGAGAGAGAGATTGAGAGAGAGAGAGAGAGAGAGAGAGAGAGAGAGAGAGAGAGAGAGAGAGAGAGAGAGAGAGACAACACACACACACAGACACAGACAGACACCTATGATTGAGCTGAAGGTGGAAAATCACGGAATTGTCATGGCAACGGTATTACAACATCGTGCATAAAGATCGTTCATCTTTCCTATCAGAATGGGGGATCTATTTTGATCGTGTCGGCAGCTTTAATACAATTCTCAAAAAAATAAAATAATCCTCGTTTCCCATGGAGTGACTTACAGCACGTAACCTTTTTGTAGGAAGTACTAAATCAAATAACTTCTGTCTGGGTCAAAGTTCGAGGAGGACCCAACGTTTCATAGAGCGGTTAATACCACAAGTCCTCTCGGTGGTGATAAATGTGAGTGTGTTTGTTTCATCTAGGCAAAAGAAAATGTATAAAATTTTATTCCATCTATAGTCCGTCCCATCATTTTATACAAATGTGGTTTTGAAAATAATTTATGTTTGGTTTGACGTAAGAAGAAATGCAATTTTTGCAATTTACAAATCAATCGGCTCAGAAATAAATAACTTCTAGGAAATTTCATAGTATAAAAAAAGGAATTCACTGTGGGATGGACTATAGTAATAGTGTGTCAAGTAGCCTAGTTATTTAAACATGAATGAGGCACCTGTTAATATTACATTCTGTGACAACAGTTGTATGTTGTTTGTGAGATGTTACGCTCTGTGACAACAGTTATATGTTGTTGTTTGTGAGATGTTACGCTCTGTGACAGCAGTTATATGTTGATGTCTGTGAGATTTTATGTTCTGTGACAACAGTTATATGTTGATGTCTGTGATATTTTATGTTCTGTGACATCAGTAGCATGTTGATGTTTGTGAGATGTTACACTCTGTGACAGCAGTCATATGTTGATGTTTGTGAGATGTTACACTCTGTGATATCAGTTGTATGTTGATGTCTGTGAGATTTTATGTTCTGTGACAGCAGTAGCATGTTGTTGTTTGTGAGATGTTATGATCTGTGACAGCAGTTATATGTTGACGTTTGTGAGATGTTACAATCTGTGATATCAGTTATATGTTGATGTTTGTGATATGGTATGCTCTGTGACAACAGTTATATGTTGATGTCTGTGAGATTTTATGTTCTGTGACAACAGTTATATGTTGATGTTTGTAAGATGTTACGCTCTGTGACAGCAGTTATATGTTAATGTTTGTGAGATGTTACGCTCTGTGATATCAGTTGTGTGTTGATGTTTGTGAGATGTAACGCTCTGTGACAAAACTTAATATTGCTGTTTGTGAGATGTAACGCTCTGTGACAACACATAATATTGCTTTTGTGAGATGTTGCACTCTGTGTCAGCAGTTGTATCTTGTTGTTTGTGGGATATTGTAAGCTATGTGACAGCAGTTTTATGTTGATGTTTGTGAGATGTTACACACTGTGACAGTGAGCGCGTAATCGCGCGGAGAGGGCACAAACAGCAATCGCTTTACGCGTAATTGGCAAACAAGCACCGGCGGAGTAGCAGCGACAGGCGGTTTTTTTCCGCGTCGCGGTGATTGCAGAGTCTTATGACTGTTCCATCATCTATTGATTGAGCCTCTCAAAACCACAAAAAAACCCCACTCGATAATATCTGTACAGCACACCGGCCTCAAGTGCATTACTTAATCCATCATAACTCACATGAAGAAAAAAACCCCACAAAAAACCCAAACGTCCAATCTTGGAAAGAATTCTCGTTGCGAAGTCAGAGGTTGTGTCCATGACAAGCGTGCTTGAACAATTTTCTGATAGAAGGAAGGAAATGTTTTATTTAACGATGCACTCAACACATTTTATTTACGGTTATATGGCGTCAGACATATGGTTAAGGACCACGCAGATATTGAGAGAGAAAACCCGATGTCGCCACTTCATGGGCTACTCTTTTTTCGATTAGCAGCAAGGGATCTTTTATATGCACCATCCCACAGACAGGATAGTACATACTACGGCCTTTGTTAGACCAGTTGTTGAGCACTGGCTGTAACGAGAAATAGCCAAATGGGTCCACCGACGGGAATCGATCCTAGACCGATCGCGCATCAAGCGAACGCTTTACCACTGGGCTACATCCCGCCCTAATAAGTTCCAGACCGGCCTCGGTGGCGTCGTGGCAGGCCATCGGTCTACAGGCTGGTAGGTACTGGGTTCGGATCCCAGTCGAGGCATGGGATTTTTAATCCAGATACCGACTCCAAACCCTGAGTGAGTGCTCCGCAAGGCTCAATGGGTAGGTGTAAACCACTTGCACCGACCAGTGATCCATAACTGGTTCAACAAAGGCCATGGTTTGTGCTATCCTGCCTGTGGGAAGCGCAAATAAAAGATCCCTTGCTGCCTGTCGAAAAAAGAGTAGCCTATGTGGCGACAGCGGGTTTCCTCTTCAAAACAGTGTCAAAATGACCATATGTTTGACGTCCAATAGCCGATGATAAGATAAAAAATCAATGTGCTCTAGTGGCGTCGTTAAATAAAACAAACTTTACTTTACTTTTAATAAGTTTCCATACCCAACTTACATGATTATCTGGTGAAGAGATGAAGCTATCAGACTCTCAAGGTCAGGAGATAACTGTGTTCGCCACCGCCCCTCCCCCCTGTACCAGCTCCCTCCTGAGACTAGACCTAAGAATCGGCTGGAATTATATAATCGATCATCGATTATAATCAGTTTTGCACCAACCGATCAACTTTCGATTATACAGTGATATATGTAGAAGACGAAAACACGTCCAATAAAAACAAAAACAAACATACCGGAGGAATTGAAACTTTTCCTCGAAGCATCACCATTCTTCTTATAGATACAGCCACCCTCCGTGTTGTTATTCAGCACATGACGCCAATCATCCATTCATTCATGCGTCCATCCATCCATCCATCCATCCATCCATCCATCCATCTCTCATTATGGAGCATGTACGAATAAGTCCATTCATCCGTCCATCCATCTATCACGATTGTGCAAGTACAAATAAATCCAGTGAAGCATCGTTGGGATATCGATTGGCCAGTGTATGAGCATCCTTCTTGAAGATAATTAAACATTATCCATCAGTTCAAAGAAAACCCATCGATCTGCTTTGCGCATCCATCCAAAACATATTGAATCCATCCATCTCGTTGTCTACAGACGTACCGAACAGTCGGCCGTTTGTTTTCGATATAGGCTTCTCTATATCCATCATCATCCTTTATCATCATTCAATCCTTGCACCCAACAACCCACCCACCAATAACCCATGCACCCAACCTCCGTTCCATCCGTCCTAGCTCGAGCAACCTATAGCACTTCCCCACTGGTCTACGTCCCATCCCTTAACACGAACAAAAAAAGGAGATGTTTTTATTTAACGACGCACTCAACACATTTTATTGACGATTATATGGCGTCGGACATATGGTTAAGGACCACACAGATATTGAGAGGAAACCCGCTGTCGCCACTTCATGGGCTACTCTTTTCGATTATCAGCAAGGGATCTTTTGTATGCACCATTCCACAAACAGGGTAGTACATATCACGGCCTTTGATATACTAGTCGTGGTGCACTGACTGGAACGAAAAATAGCCCAATGGGCCATTTACTCGTCTTCAAATTGGCAGATTTCGCCTATATTACAAACTGTCGCCATTTCACCGGTTACTCTTTTCGATTAGCAGCAAGGAATTTTTATATGCACCATCCCACAGAGAGGATAATACATACCACCGTCTTTGTTACACCAACTGCGGAGCACTGGTTGAAACGAGAAATAGCCCAGTAGGTCCACCGATAGGAATCGAACCTAGATCGATCACGCATCAGGCGAGTGCTGTACCTAACACGAACACAGACATTTACTCGTCCTCAAATAGGCAGATCTCGCATATAGTAAAAAATGTTTACGTATATATTCCTCCAGCTCGTGCAACCTCTTTCCCTCCCCTTATTGATAATGTTATAGTGAAAGGTGAGCAGGGACTGTATGTAATACTTCGGCAATCGCCGACGACCAAATGGCAGCCGGCTACTGTGTCTAAAACACACATTTGCTTCCTAAATCTGATGCCACAGAGCTTTAGTTCGATTATTCTCGAGTCCAGTCATGACATTAAACGTACATGTTGTTGATCAGTTCCAACGCTACATGAAGAAACCCGATGCCTCTATGCGAAACGCAGCTGCCCTGTACTTTCTTTGTGGTGCCGTAGAGCGAAGTGTGTGCCCCAATGACACGTTGGCACTGGTTAACAACATGTAATATACACACTCATCCTCATCCCCATCCTCATCATGACTACAACCATTATCGCCATCGTCGCCATCATCATCGTCATCGACGTCGTCATCAACAGTTTAAGTTCTTCATTACTTAAGGGTGTTTTTTTTACAACTTATCAGCATAATACAATGTACAACAAAATAATAAATATATACAGGATATGTACAGGACCACAATCATCATCATCATCATCATCACCACCTTTAAAATCATCATTTTCGTTGTCAACACCATTATCATTATCATCAATATCATAATCTACAACATCATTATCACCACCGTCACCATCATCATCATCATCACCAACATAAACATCAGCACCACCATAATCACCGCCGTTATCATCATCATCCCCATCATCATCATCTACAACACCATTATCACCACCTGCATCATCATTATCATCATCATCATCATCATCATCATCACCACCAACATAAACATCAGCACCACCATAATCACCGCCATTATCATCATCATCCCCCATCATCATCATCATCTATATCACCATTATTATCACCACCTTCATCACCACCATCATAACCAACATCATCATCATCATCATCATCATCACCATCATCATCACCACCATCCCATCACCATCATCATCATCCCCATCATCATGCCATCATCATCATCATCATCACTATAAACATCAGCTCCACCAACATCACCACCATTATCATGATGATCATCAACAACAACATCACCATCACATCACCATCACCATCATCTGGATGAGAATGAGACACTATGTGAAGTCATCACTGTTGACATCATTGGTGGAATTAGCGACGTCCAATCTCGTTATCTCGTGTGTATACACACCACCACCGTGCTCTCGGGCCCTGCGCAGACGACTCAGCAATTTGGCCCGTGGACAGTAAATGTGCAAAATGGAGAGTCATTGGATTAAAGCAACGTAAGCAGGTGACCATTCTCCCGAAACCAGTCCACTCTAAGCGAGTTACAGGCGCCAGTCAACGGCCACGCCAATCAAGCCGCGAAATTCTTCAACAAATGGACGCGCGTTTTCGCTTGTTCCAGCGCTAAACTCTTTTAGAGGTGAAAATTAAATCACCAGTATTGAGAGGCTGACAGACAAGGGCGTTATTAAATGATTTCAACTGGTTAAGCTGCCTGTCGGAATTAACTTCTCAGAAATGGAGTTTGATGTTTAAAACTGACACATTGAAAGAAAAAAAAAACCCTCACAAATTCGGAAAGGAAATGCGCTCACAAACATGTACACGCAGAGGTCTAGCTTCCATACACGCAGGTACGCAGCTGTGTACCACCTGAGATTACAAATATATTTTTAAATTAAAATATATGATGTAAATGCGTGTATGCGTGTATGTGTATGCGTTTTCATTCCATCGCCGAAAAAGTCTGCGTACCACCTGGAAATCCCAAGACAGACCCCTGACACGCACTAACGTGTATATACAAACGCCCAAAATAAACAGGAAAAAAAGCAAACCCGAAAGAATTACACAAAAAAATTAAACTTTAAAAAAAAAGGTCAAGCAAATTTAATTGGGAGGAAAACATTCCAGGACAGTTTGAAAAAAGAAAGAAAGAAATGTTTTATTTAACGACGCACTCAACACATTTTATTTATGGTTATATGGCGTCAGACATATGGTTAAGGACCACACAGATTCTGAGAGGAAACCCACTGTCGCCACTACATGGGCTACTCTTTCCGATTAGCAGCAAGGGATCTTTTATTTGCGCTTCCCACAGGCAAGATAGCACAAACCATGGCCTTTGTTGAACCAGTTATGGATCACTGGTCGGTGCAAGTGGTTTACACCTACCCATTGAACCTTGCGGAGCACTCACTCAGGGTTTGGAGTCGGTATCTGGATTAAAAATCCCATGACAGTTTAATAACAAAACTCATATTTACGTTTTAAACTAGAAACTAACATAATGAACTGATATTTCTTGTTTTCTGACCTCTGGGCCATAGTTGATATATGGATGATATATTACATATAGTGTTTTTTATATACACAGACGTTAACATGGTCGCCTATGGGCTTTTATTTGGTATAGCATAACCTTTAGTTCCACGAAGTACCATGCCCTCTAACATGTGTTTTACATCGTGCGTTCGTTTATAGCAGTGCTGGATCAGAAGTCACTGGGGCAAACGTAATGGATAGTCTAAAATTTACAAATTCAGTTTAAACATCGTCTACGCAAATATTGGTTATTTGTATTTATGGTTACCGTGAAGCAATATTTACACTGGGCCTCGCCACCAGTGATTAACGAGGAATGTACCGTCAATTTGACATCGTTCCACTTGAAATATGTTTCTACAATGAATATTGATTTCTCCCATGGAAGTAGCAAATGTATGTTTATTGTCGTGTGCTACAGACTTCGATCGGCGATAGAGGAACCGTTTTCTCGTGTTATTGCTTGACATAAAGTGTTAGTTAGATAGCCATAGACACGCCTAATAAAACGTCAATTACACACGACACAATGACTTAACGGTTGGTTTCGTCGTGTCAATTAGTATACCTTTATGTAGCGCGACCGCGTCGTTTCCGTGTATTTGTCCTAACCGTGGGTTTTATGACATTTGAGACCCAATTTACACGGCCGTCGATATCACTCATAAAGGATTTGTCACGATTTTTTTTCCACTGGTGTTAATACTCGTGCCAAAACACTTTGAGAATAAATATATAGATTATTGCATGAGCGGAAAGTGCCATACGAAATTTATGGAACGAGATTAGGAATTATTTTATTCCCAGAGCGAGACCCGAGGGGGTATAAAACAATTCTCGAACGAGTTCCATAACTTTTGTGTGGCACTTACGCAAATATTATAACTTATTTATTATCCACAAAGTGCGGGATGTAGCCCAGTGGTATGAGCTATCCTGTCGCCCGGTCGGTTTAGGATCAACGTCCGTCAGTGGGCCCATTGGGCTATTTCTCGTTCCAGCCAGTGCACAACGATTGGTATATCAAATACCGTGGTATGTGCTATCCTGTCTGTGGGATGGTGCATACAAAAGATCCCTTGCAACTAATGTTTTGTTTAACGACACCACTAGAGCACATTGGTTTATTAATCATCGGCTATTGGATGTCAAACATTTGGTAATTATGACATATAGTCTTAGAGAGGAAACCCGCTACATTTTTCATAATGTAGAAAGGGATCTTTATATGCACTTTGCCACAGACAAGAAAACACATACCACGCTTTGGCCAGTTATGGTGCACTGGTTGGAACGAGAAAAACCCAGTTGAATGGATCCACCGAGGTTGCTCGATCCTGCGACGCAAGCACCCCAAGCGAGCACTCAACCGACTGAGCTAAATCCCTCTCCGCATGGTAAATAGTTCCAATTTATTATATTAAATAAGATAAATTCAGCTGTCATTCATTCATTCATTCATTCATTCATTCATTCAAGTTAAATTTATTTGTTGTTACTCAATGCAAACTACAATGTCACAATGTCAATTTGACATTTCATTTCATTCATTTCAACTTATTTTCGTTCATATATCCAATTAAGGTTCAAGCACGCTGTCCTCGGCACACACCTCAGCTATCTGGTCTGTCTGTCCATGACATTGAGTTAGTTGTTAGTTGGTTAGTGGTTAGTACGAGAGAAGAGGGTGTATTGATCTTACACCTACCCACTGAGTCGTTAAAACTCGCTCTGGGTGGGAGCCGGTACCGGGCTGCGAACCTTGTACCTATCAACCTTATGTCTGATGGCTTAACCACAACACCACCGAGGCTGAAATGTCAATTTCACACACGTCAGAAGTGTGCCATAACAGTATTCAAAGTACTATCACGGTGTAACCGTTTATTGTGAATCACGTAGGTAATACAAAATTACATGCGCTTATGTAGTGTGTAAATTATGTAGTTATAATACATGAAAATACAACACATTAGATAACAAACCTGGCTTTGACGTATGTCGCTGTTGCTAATGATATCAATAAAACGAAAATAAATAAATAATAATAATATATATGTGACGGCACATGCGCTTAAATTTGTTTCGCCTGTGGCGATTTTAATTGTGTTAGAGGGCCGTGTGCAGTTTATTGCCCGTAGCCCAGGTGGGCAACTTGTTACGTAATACTTCGCGCGATCGGACATTCCAATATGCACTTAGTCCAGCTGTGGAGGCCATGTGGCGAGTAGTTACGTAATACCTCTGCGAGTGCGGTTTCGACGACCGTGATTTGGCGACGATGGCGTCAGTAAGTCTGACGATCAGAGAGAAATATACCGACGCTAGTAGAGGTGAAATATCAGATGATAGGGGGAGGTACCGCCTTGTACCCCCAGGCGAATTCTGATTTATAATAAATAGCTAGTTTTTAGAGATATCTAGAAGAAACGGAAAAGGAAGCTTCCTGGGAACGTTAGTCCGTTTGGACTTTGGTATATATTATTTCTGCTCTGTGTATAACCTTGATGTGATTGATGTGACTTTTAAATATTTTAATACTGTATTATACCAATATTCTTTAGACAGTGTCTTCGGTCATCTGACGAAGTAAATCGTAGACTTCTTGTTCTAACATTATACGAGTATTTGATAATATAAAGCTTAGCCAGTCATCCTAGAAGACCTAGGTACACTGTAGGTTATTGTCTTTATTGTGATAGGTACCAGTATTAATTCTGTGTTGCAAGATTACTGAAAGAGTAGTTAAGGGTTAATTAAAAATTAACCCGTTAGGAATAGAGCTGTAATTCCTTTATTAATTAAGTTCCCCTGGAAGCGTTCCTAAATTATCACACGTTACTGAACGAGTAGTAAGGGTTAATTAAAAATTAACCAGTTAGGAATGGTGTTGTAATTCCTTTATTAATTAACTTCTCCTGGAAGCGTTTCTCAATTATCACACGTGTTGGTGTGGTGTAACGGCGAAGTGATTCGCATATTGTGTAACTAGACACCTAGAGATTAACTAATTAAGTGATCAGTTCTGGTTGTTATTATTGCTGTTATTAATTAACTACTACGGCTGTACATTTGTCAGCGTAGGATAATACAGATTCCAAAGTGTATTGTGTTTTTGTTGTGTTTTCTAGAGAACTAACGTGCTATAATAATATATACTTTATATAGATCGTATCTCTGATCATACCTAGAGACGAGCCATACTAGGGTTTAACAGCCTGTTACAGAGAGATCTAATAGATATACAGTTAGGAGAGATATTTTGATAATCGTGTTTTATTCAGTTACGGGTATTATAGAATCCCCGTGACATATATATATATACATGTATATATATATACAACCCACGATTCTTGGTTCAAAAGACCAAACAGACCTCTTGAGACTTGAACAAGAGGCCTTCTGGATTCG
>NC_054699.1:42299342-42301842 GCF_016097555.1 Gigantopelta aegis | reverse complement strand
GACAGAACATCACATACCACGGTCTTTGATGTACAAATACAAGGAAATCGACACCAAGAAATCTTTTTAAATGCATTTTCCACATAGACAGAACAGCACATACCACGGTCTTTGATGTACAAATACAAGGAAATCGACACCAAGAAATCTTTAAAATGCATTTTCCCCCATAGACAAAACAGCACATACCACGGTCTTTGATGTACAAATACAAGGAAATCGACACCAAGAAATCTTTTAAATGCATTTTCTCTCATAGACAAAACAGCACATACCACGGTCTTTGATGTACAAATACAAGGAAATCGACACCAAGAAATCTTTAAAATGCATTTTCCCCCATAGACAAAACAGCACATACCACGGTCTTTGATGTACAAATATAAGGAAATCGACACCAAGAAATATTTTAAATGCATTTTCCCTCATAGACAAAACAGCACATACCACGGTCTTTGATGTACAAATACAAGGAAATCGACACCAAGAAATATTTTAAATGTATTTTCCCACAGAGACAAAACAGCACATACCACGGTCTTTGACGTACAAGGAAATTGGTTGGGTGAGGAGAGGAAACCCTGACTCTACAAAGCACTACCACGGTCTTCGATGGTTATTTCCGCGACTGAGCTACAAATCCGGCGATGGGTTCCGGAGACTTTCACGGCGGAACGTCTGGTCTCATTAATATAATCTCGGTGACTACTCGTGACTGACTCGAGGGAAATGACGATCATCGATTTCCCATAAGTGATCGATTCGCTCGGTGGGCCAGTGAACGGATAACCACGTATCGATTCCAGCCCACTGTCGGCGTTCAAGTGGTGCCAAACATCTCTCGACGATTCTGGAAGAAATGTCCCCAAAAACTACATCGTAGTTTTCAAGTCCAACCCGCACTGCATCACAGGTCCTAGACACTCACTACATTATGGTTGGCGAGAGGTCAAGAACAGTCTACATGTATTATCGTCGTTCAAGTCAACCGCACTACCATTATAGCTGAAATGCAATACTACACATCGTAGGTTCAAGACAATCACTACATTATAGGTTCAATATCAGTACATCATAGTCATTACATTGCCAGTAGGTTGAAGAAGCAATCACTACATAATAGGTTCAAGTCAATCACTACATTATAGGTTTCAATTCAATCACTACATGTATCGGTTTAAATCATTACTACCATTATAGGTCAAGAGTCAATCATTACATAACGTAGGGTTCAAGCCATCACTACATTATAGTTCAAGAGCAATCACTACATTATAGGTTCAAGCCAATGTACTAAGGAACATTATAGGCCATCAAGTCAAGACATTACACATTATAGGTTGAAGAACAATCCTGACATCAGGGATAGGTTCAAAAAAAAGTTCCACTTTTTAGAGCCAATGACTACATTATCTGGTTGTTCAAGTCACAGTCATTACATTATAGGTTGAAGGCAATCACTACATCGTAGGTTCAAGACAATCACTACATTATAGGTTCAAGTCAATTACTACATTATAGGTTCAAGTCAATTATTACATTATAGGTTGAAGGCAATCACTACATCGTAGGTTCAAGACAATCACTACATTATAGGTTCAAGTCAATTACTACATTATAGGTTCAAGTCAATTATTACATTATAGGTTGAAGGCAATCACTACATCGTAGGTTCAAGACAATCACTACATTATAGGTTCAAGTCAATCACTACATTATAGGTTCAAGTCAATTATTACATTATAGGTTGAAGGCAATCACTACATCTTAGGTTGAAGTCAATCACTACATCGTAGATTGAAGTCAATCACTACATCGTAGGTTGAAGACAAACACTACAAATCATAGGTTAAATTCAATCACTACATCGTATGTTGAAGTCAATCACTACATCGTATGTTGAAGTCAATCACTACATCGTAGGTTGAAGACAGTCACTACATCACAGGTTGAAGTTAATCACTACATCATAGGTTGAAGACAATCACTACATCGTAGGTTGAAGTCAATCACTACATCACAGGTTGAAGTTATTCATTACATCGTAGGTTGAAGACAATCACTACATCGTAGGTTGAAGTCAATCACTACATCGTAAGTTAAAGTCAATCACTACATCGCAGGCTGAAGACAATCATTACAACGTAGGTTGAAGTCAATCACTACATCGTAAGTTAAAGACAATCACTACATCGTAGGTTGAAGACAATCACTACATCGTAGGTTGAAGACAATCACTACATCGAAGGCTGAAGATAGTCACTACATCGTAGGTTGAAGACAATCACTACATTGTAGGTTGAAGATAGTCACTACATCACAGGTTGAAGTCAATCACTACATTATATGTTCAAATCAGTCACTACATCGTGGGTTGAAGACAATCACTACATCGTAGGCTGAAGATAGTCACTACATCGTAGGTTGAAGACAATCACTACATTGTAGGTTGAAGATAGTCACTACATCACAGGTTGAAGTCAATCACTACATTATATGT
>NC_054699.1:42256842-42294342 GCF_016097555.1 Gigantopelta aegis | reverse complement strand
TTCATTAATTCATTCATTCGTTCATCCGTTCGTTCATTCATTCATTAATTCATTCGTTCATTTGCTTATTCGTTCATTCATTCTTTCATTCGTTTATTCGTTCATCCATTCAGTCATTACATCATTCGTTTATTCGTTCATTCATTAATTCGTTCATTGATTCGTTCATTCGTCTATTCGTTCATTAATTCGCTCGTTCATTCATTGAATGAAGGGACGTGATTAGAAAGATCAAAATCAATCAAATTCAACCAACCAATCAATCAATCAATCAATCAATCAATCAATCAACCAATCGATCGATAAATCAATCAATCGATTAATCAATCAATCAATTAATCAATCAATCAATCGAACATCCCATGAATCAATCACTCAAACAAACAAACAAACCAACAATGCACCGATTGAATGAATGAATGAATGAATGAATGAATGAATGAACGAACGAAAGAACGAATAAACAAATGAACGAATAAATGAATGAACGACCGAACGAACGAACGAACGAACGAACAAATGTACTTAACGACCGAAGGGTTAAAACGTCCAACAACGAGGCCTCGGCACCCGGATCGGCGTTACTCTACGACTGTAATCACGAGCAGGCCAATTGACGTGCACTTTAAAGCCCGCCATGACGCGCGGGGCTGTGCTGACGTCTATTTGCCAATCCCTCGATGTGGGCCAATTTAACGCTGCTAATCACTTTTGGTAAAACAAAAAAACAAAAAAAAATAAAAAAAAATCCGTTAAAAACATCGCTGCGCAGAAAATGCTGGCTGTCATACAGTTCTCTAGTGCATATCCTATCCATGATGGAAGAGACTTTCTCGAACCTTCATCGTACCTTACTAGGCCTCAATGGGTGGGACACGAACACAGTCCATATCCCAGGAAAATACATTACAAAAAGAGAACATTCGCTCGAGCAGACGTGCTTCTCAAGTGCGCAAGTCACAAGCGAGAATCCCCCCCCCCCCCCCCCCCCCCCCCCCATTTTAGTCCATGGGCCAGAGGCCAATTTTTCATGATTTGGTACCACCCAGAGGGACAAAGGCTCATAGGGTTTTTCTGATGGGTCTATGCATGTAGATAATAAAATGAAGTGATAGCCTTCCGTATCAAGTAGCTTTCTGTCATTTTCACCCTGAAAATTGAAAAGTGTGCGAAAAATATTCCGAAGCAAATTTTGGGAGTAGGGGAAACTTAATTTGGAATAACTTTCCTTAGAATCACCCTATCATAATAATTTAACACTCAAAATGTGTGTCCTGAAGATCTCTAACGATTACATATCATAATATGCAAATTAACCACAAAAGTAGGTCATCAGAGGTCAAAAGGTCACCGATTTTGAGTCAAGCTAAAAATTTGCGGATTTCAGCTTTGCCTCGTCATCTATTAGCACATTTGTCAAAATCAGGCCTAGAAATGGCTGGAAACTATGTCGGAAGGAATTTCCAACCATTTAAAGGTACCCATGTTCAGCCATCTAGAGAAATATTGAAACGGAAACAAACGAGCCACGGTCAGTCTTTGCAGAAATTGATACTTTTATGATAATATGATATCAAATGTTCCATCAACATTAACTAACAAAACACCCTATTAGAACAAATAAACACTAAAAATGTTTATTATGAAGTGCTCTTGGCATCTGATGTCTTTTAAAGAAAATTATTATTGGCATGTATAAAAGTATGTCATCAGAAGTCAAAAGGTCACTATTCAGTTTTCTATGATTTGATGGTACCAACCGAGCTCATTCTGAACAATAAGGATGCAAACGACAATGAGAAAGTCATAATAAACAACGTTGGTTGTGTCTGAGCAATTCAGCTTTTGTTTTCAGATTGAACAGGTACAGGCTTGTGGAAATCTTGAAATTTCTTCAAAGTTTCATTCAAATGATCTTTAAAAAATGATTACTCCCCATTCAAACTATTGTCAATAGATGGCACTCGCTGTCTGTTTCACTTTCACCAAATGGAGGCAGAGTGTAATCCTTTGCATTTAGTTCAATTTCTAAGTATGTTTGCAGCTTTGGCAACATGTACTTGGTAAGTTTGCAACCCTGTAATACATAGGCAATATATACATTATTCGTAAACTGTGATCTGCAGTAATAAAATGTATCTTATCTTATTGTATCGTATACATCTAGTGCCAGATCCACTTAGACTATTGTAACAACACTGCAGTATTTGAGGGTCACAGGTTTGGTACTGCATATAGGAATGCAGGATTGGCTTTATCAAAATACCGCCCCCACCCCTGGTCATCTATTGGGACTTTTGCCAAACTCAGGCTTAGAAATAGCTGGAAGGAATTTCCAACAATTTAAAGCACCCATGTTGAACGATCTAGAAAAATATTGAAACAGAAACAAACGAGCCAAGGTCAGTTTTTTGCAGAAATTGATACTTTTATGATATATCGAATTTACCATCAACATTAACTAACACAACAAACACCCTATTAGAACAAATAAACACTCAAAATGTTTATTATGAAGTGCTCTTGGCATCTGATGTCTTTTAAAGAAAATTATTATTGGCATGTATAAAAGTAGGTCATCAGAAGTCAAAAGGTCACTATTCAGTTTTCTATGATTTGATGGTACCAACCAAGCTCATCCTGAAAAATAAGGATGGAAACGACAATGAGAAAGTCATAATAAACACCGTTGGTTGTGTCTGAGCAATTCAGCTTTTGTTTTCAGATTGAACAGGTACAGGCTAGTGGAAATCTTGAAATTTCTTCAAAGTTTCATTCAAATGATCTTTAAAAAATTATTACTCCCCATTCAAACTATTGTCAATAGATGGCACTAGCTGTCTGTTTCACTTTTACCAAATGGAGGCAGAATGTAATCCTTTGCATTTAGCTCAATTTCTAAGTATCTTTACAACCTTGGCCACATATACTTGGTAAATCTGCAGCCCTGTAATACATAGGTCATATATACATTATTCATAAACTGTGACCTGCAGTAATAAAATGTATCTTATCTTATTTTATTGTATACATCTAGTGCCATATCCACTTAGACTATTGTAACAACACTGCAGTATTTGAGGGTCACAGGTTTGGTACTGCATATAGGAATGCAGGACTGGCGTTATCAAAAGACCACCCCACCCCTCTGGAGTAGATGCAATTTATTCATTCTGTCCACTGATGAATAGCAGGTTGAGCAATAGTGGGTGCATCCTAAGATGATGAAATGGTTTTCATTGTTGTTCCATTCTGGCAGGTCACTGGTCTTATTATAAAAACTTACTGTGAAGAGCTGGAGTGTGGATCATGTACATATACCTTGGTGTAAGGGAAAGACACGGGTGTTAAGTAAAGGCACTGGTCACATCAGAGTAGCAATTTCATGCAGCCTGTGCGGTCCTTTTAACTTGTTTCCAAAGAAAGCAGGAGTATTATATCCTGTTAAGCTATGGAAAAGAAGCAGGGGCAAGTATGTATCTTTTCCCAGGACGTCATATATACCAGTGATTTGATCATATGTAAAGAATTTACCTGTACCACAGGCAAACCATATTCTCACATTTGTTTTACCCAAGGTAAACAAATGATGGAACTTGCCAGTTGGGACGACATATATATTTGTGTTAACAGTGTGCACATGATAGCTGGTACAGTCGTTCATAATAACGTTCTGCAAATGAATTAAGTGTGATGTTTGATTCCTGATAGTCACATGGTGGCATTGAACGAACATTTGCTTGAAGAATAACTGTGGCACCAAACGTAATGGTTATTTCTCTTCGTGGCAGTCTACGGTGACAATATTGGTAGTGTGGAGTATTATTTAGCTCATCTTTGTTCGCTGGATCACGTAAAATATCGGTCCAGTTTCATAGAACCTTGTTTTTACAAGTAACCTGACATTTGATGAGTATGCTAGCAACGTCTTATTTTTTCTTTTGACATAAACATAATTATATGGATGATAATAAGATGAATGGTGAAACCACAGTACTTCCATTTCGGTATGGGACTACTGACAGAGCCGTGTCCCGTGTTCTCTGTCAGATGATCTCAGTATCACCCGAGCCCGGGATACACGAATCCTATAGTGTTTGTCGAGCAATCATTCCCATGACGGGTGAAACCATAATTGCATCCAAACCGACCTCCTTGCGTTGGTATAGGACACATACATCATGAACAGTAATCAAAGCATCCACGGAAGAAAACCAAAGAAAAGGTATTAAAGGAAGCAGGCATCCTGGCTAAAGTGAAACCCCTGGCCTTGCTGCTCACCAAACATCTTCAGAGGATGTTAACACTACTTTGCTTCTTTTTTTTTCGGAAAAAATAGATAGCCAGTCTGATGTGCATGGAACTACTACCCTGATGTCACCTGTGTCGTTACCAATATGACACTCAATTCTTACACCAAAGCAGACACAAATGGTCCATATCCCCAGCTACTTAAAATCATTACAGTTATCTTGTATGATAAATTCAGCGACCTGAAAATTGTCAATGAAGCAAAGGGAAGATGATGAAACCATTTCATTTACACCAGGATGCCCGACTGTGAGCACTCAAAACAGGTTGCCTACCAAGATGAATTATGGCTCACCAGTGAACAGTTACCAAAATGCACCCACTCGGTGGAGGGGTGGGGGTGGACTTTTAACAAAGACAGCCTTTCTACTTGTAGCCCGTAAGCCCTGCAATAAGTTAAGTGGGTGTCTCAACTACAATAGGTCTTAAAGATAAGATTATATAGCATTACCTACATAATAATGGAAAAGTAGATACAATCTTTAGTTGGGACGTTTGGGTGCTTAATAAATGGATTTGCTTAAAATTACACGCCCAAGCTTCTATTCGTTTTTGTCTGTTAGTAATAATAGTAAAATAGGTAAAGTGTTTGTTAAAGTGTAATTATTAAGTATGGTTTCCGTAGATGTTTCCCAAGCTATTTTGAGTTATTATCTTAATGGCTGGCCAAAAACATGATGCTAGCGTGCTGAACATTGAAAATGTCCAGCATGACCGAATATAGGTGACATTTTGACCTCTTTAGGCCTGCTTCATGCTTCAGTTACTCAAAAAGATACACAACTGCTTTGTAATAAACATTTTGTGAGACTTATTGTCATTATAGTGTGATTTAAGGTTGATGTTGGTGTTAGTACTGATATATCATAAAAGTATAAATTTCTGCAAAAACGTACCTTGGCTCCTTTGTTTCCGTTTCAATATTTTTCTAGATGACTGAACATGGGTGCCTTTAAATTGTTGAAAATTCCTTCTGACACAATTTCCAGCCATTTCTAGGCCTGATTTTGGCAAATGTCCCAATAGATGATGAGGCAAAGTTGAAATCCGTAAATTTTGAGTTTGACCCAAAATCGGTGACCTTTTGACCTCTGATGACCTACTTTTGTGGATCATTTACATATTATGATATGTAATCGTTAGAGGTCTTCTAAACATACATTTTGAGTGGTGAATTTCTATGATAGGGTGATTCTAAGGAAAGTTATTCCAAATTAAGTTTCCCCTACCCCAAACATTTGCTTCGGATTTTTTTCCGCATACTATTCAGGTTTCAGGGTTAAAATGACAGAAAGCTACTCGATACGGAAGGCTATCACCTCATTTTATTATCTACATGCATACACCTACCAAAAAAACACTATGAGCCTTTGTCCCTTTGGGTGGTACCAAATTTTGGTCTGGCCCATGGACTATTTCCTGTCTTGGTTGAAAGGGCTTCTCCACGCAAGAATTTGCGCTCACGACAGGCGTGCGCTACAACAGCATGCTCTGAATGTGCACATTAAAACCTACCTGCCTACCTTGAGAACAGGGGTCGTCCAATCCCTACCCCCCGCCCCCCCTCCCCCTCCGCCCACACCCGTACTCACGCGCGTCTACTTCCTTAATTCTAGCTTTCTAGTTCCCATGCAAGGAATCAAATATTTTGAGTTATTACTAAGACGCAACAAAAAACCCCCACCCCAAAACAACAACAACAACAACAAACAAACAAACAAACAAAAACCCCACCCAGTGGGCTATTTAAATACTACAAAGGTTAACGTACTCGTAATCAATCATCAAACAAACAGATGAAAAAGCATTTGAGTACGTTTTTAATCAAGAACTAAATCCTAACCTAGGACTGTATTTACAAGTAACGACATCACAATTTGAGGTTTGGTGCCTCATAATCGTTAAGCTATCAGACTTAACACCCTTCCAAAAACAGATCGTACTCATTTCAAGGTGCTCATACGTAAGTGTAAAGTTGTGTTTTTCTGTTGTGTGTGTTGTGTGTGTTGTGTGTGTTTGTGTTGTGTGTGTTTGTGTGTTGTGTGTGTTGTGTGTGTTTTTTCTGTTGTGTGTGTTTGTGTGTTTTTTTTTTGTTTTTTTTTTTTAATTTGTTGTCATGCATAACTAGTTTTGCCTTCCCCTCCTAGAAAACAACCTGGATCCGCGCCTGAAATAGAATCTCAAGACTGCGCCTTGTTATGATCGTCTGACGTGTCAGAATTTTGATGATGATACCGGATGTTTGTAAGTAGCCTTTAAAAACGTGAACTGTTGAATCGTAAGGAGGCACAATCGTTGAGAACATTTCAAATTAACATGAACAGAAACGGAAATGTTTTATTTAACGACGCACTCAACATATTTTATTTACGGTTATATGGCGTCAGACATATGGTTAAGGACCACACAGATATTGAGAGAGGAAACCCGCTGTCGCCACTTCATGGGCTATTATTTTCGATTAGCAGCAAGGGATCTATTATATGCACCATTCCACAAACAGGGTAGTACGTACCACGGCCTTTGATATATCAGTCGTGGTGCACTGGCTGGAACGAGAAATAGCCCAATGAGCCATTTACTCGTCTTCAAATAGGCAGATTTCGACTATATTACAAACTGTTTATGTATATGTTCCTCATATGTATGTTTTATTATTCCTCATTTAGGCCAGGGCTTCTAGATTATGGTACCGGCCTCGGTGGCGTCGTGGCAGGCCATCGGTCTACAGGCTGGTAGGTACTGGGTTCGGATCCCAGTCGAGGCATGGGATTTTTAATCCAGATACCGACTCCAAACCCTGAGTGAGTGCTCCGCAAGGCTCAATGGGTAGGTGTAAACCACTTACACCGACCAGTGATCCATAACTGGTTCAATAAAGGCCATGGTTTGTGCTATCCTGCCTGTGGGAAGCGCAAATAAAAGATCCCTTGCTGCCAATCGGAAGAGTAGTCCATGTAGTGGCGACAGCGGGTTTCCTCTCAAAATCTGTGTGGTCCGTAACCATATGTCTGACGCCATATAACCGTAAATAAAATGTGTTGAGTGCGTCGTTAAATAAAACACTTCTTTCTTTCTAGATTATGGTAGCCCCACTACATTGGCTAGTGATATTCAATGTTGGGCTAGTAAATAACTACTATTGCCATGCCCGACGGCTAGTGCAAAACAAAATTGTCAAATGCTGTGTTTAAGTCTATTTTGTAAATATAAATATCCTGATCCCACCTCAACCCTCAATGTTAGTGTTTTTAAGCTCTATCTCCCTCTTTGGGTGACACATCTGATTATTACTATTAGTAAAATTGTATTTACTTTAAAGTAAAACAGGGCTGGTGGATTTTTAATCGTGGCTAGTAAATGTTTTAATTACTGATTATAATAATGAGTCAAGTCTTGTCTTGTTTTGCCGTAAACTGTTAGCATGTGAGTTTTCCTAGTGTTGTTTTACCGGAACCTTAAATGAATAACAGAAGTCGCACGTTAGCTTGTAGCTTCTTAATTTCCTTTTCGACAGGAAACATGGTATTTTTAGCCATATACACGTGTTAAGAAACATAACATGACATGGTATGACATTACGTGACGTGACGTGACGTGACGTTACGTGACGTGACGTGACATAATATAACATAACACAAAAAAGAAGTTTGTTTTGTTTAACGACACCACTAGAGCACATTGATTTATTAATCATCAGCTATTGGTTATTCTGACATATAATCTTAGAGAGAAAACCCGCTACATTTTTTCCCATTAGTAGCAAATGATCTTTTATATGCACCATCCCACAGACAGGGTAGCACACACCATAGCCTTTGATTTGCTGATGCACTGACTGAAACAAGAAATAGCCCAATGAGCCTATCGTCGGGGATCGATACCAACCCGACCGCGCATCAAGCGAACACTTTACCACAGGGCTACGTCACGCCCTTGACATAACAGAAAATAACATAACAGAAATATTATTGACAAAGAGGCAGCACTAATGTAAGGTACGTGGTCTTCAAGCAAAATGATGACAACAAATCAATAATATATGAGTGATAAAACTGTGAGTTAACTCTGTCACCCGGCGGGTTTTATATGGTATACCGGCCTCGGTGGAGTCGTGGTTAGGCAATCGGTCTACAGGCTGGTAAGTATTGGGTTCGGATCCAAGTCGAGGCATGGGATTTTTAATCCAGATACCGACTCCAAACTCTGGCTGAGTGCTCCGCAAGGCTCAATGGGTAAGTGTAAAACCACTTGCACCGACCAGTGATCTATAACTGGTTCAACAAAGGCCATGGTTTGTGCTATCCTGCCAGTGGGAAGTGCAAATAAAAGATCCCTTGCTGCTAATCGGAAAGAGTAGCCCATGTAGTGGCGACAGCGGGTTTCCTCTCAAAATATGTGTGGTCCTTAACCATATGTCTGACGCCATATAACCGTAAATAAAATGTGTTGAGTGTGTCGTTAAATAAAACATTTCTTTCTTTCTTTATTTATTTATTTGGTATAGTCAAGTTACAGGCAGAAGGTAGTACTAAACCAAATAACTACCGGCTGGGTCAAAGTTCGAGGTGCACCGAACTTTTGATAAAGCAGTTAATACCACAAGTCATGCTATTGGTGACAAATGTAAGAATGTTTGTTGTAAAAAAAAAAAAAAGTTTCATCTGGGCAAAAAAAATTTACGCAATTTTATTTTATCTGGCATCCTCTGATGCTACCGGTTGGAGGCCTTAGGCGAAATAAAGATCTGTTCTGTTCGGTTCTGTTCTGTTCTGTTCTGTTCTGTTCTGTTCTGTTCTGTCAAGTAGTCTTGTGCTTGAAATATGTATGGGATATTTGTGAAAAATAAAGTACTCAAATTTTGTGCGAAACTAGGAGTGTTGTAAACACATCTAGTTATACCGAAAATGAGCCACGAAAGGTACCATTTTCTCCAGTTAATGCTTTGAGGTAGGGGTTGTATACTGATATTTATGGGTCATAGTTTGGTTGATATATTGCATATATTAAAGGGACATTCCTGAGTTTGCTGCATTATAAGATGTTTCCGACTTATAAAATATTTCTACGATTAAACTTTCATATTAAATATATCTTCTTGTTTAGAATATCAGTGTCTGTATATTCAATGTGTTTCTGGTCGTTTTAATATTTGTAAGAAGCCCAAACTGGATTTTGTCTTCAAATAATTTCGTACGTACGAAAAAATATATTTTAGGAAATAAAATGAAATTTAACCTAGTACAAATATTAGAATGATCAGAAACACGTTTAATATACAGCCACTATTATTTTATGAAGAAAAATATATTTGATATGTAATTACAATCGCTAAAACGTCTCTGTTAGTCGATAACATCTTCAAGATTGTCGCACACTCAGGAATGTCCCTTTAATGTTTTTAAACACAAACGTTAACATGGTCGCCTATGGGATTGTATTTGGTATAATACACCCAGCATAACAGCCTGCAACTGGTATCCAGCACATAGCTGCGTTACGCGCAACAGCGGGTATCCACCAGTCGTGTGATAGATGAAAATGATATCGGTAAGAAAGTGCGAGTTTGCATGCCGGAGATATTTAAGTGTTACTTTGGTGCTCCGATAATGGGAGGAATTCGGGCAAGGAATAATGAAGTGGTCGGTGAAGACGGCCATAACGACGGAGCGGAATGGCGACGTACTAGAACACAGGCTATTTGCATAACAGTATTTAATTAGCAGGAAGCCGGGCGTGAACACGTGACCCTGGGCACGTGATGTTTGTCATACTGCCGTCGTTGGTCTGCACATAACGAGCTGAAACAAAATTAAAACACAGAATTCCATGGCTTTTGAGTTGTCAGTCACTTAAAAGATGATGAAAATGATGGTGATGGTGATTATTGTAGTAGTAGCTGTTGTAGTTGTAGTAGCAGTAGTTATTGTTTTAGTAGTAGTAGTTGTAGTAATTGTTTTAGTAGTAGTTGTAGTAATAGCTGTAGTGGTTATTGTAGTAGTAATTGTAGTAGTAGTAGTAATAGTTGTTATTGTAGTAGTAGTAGTTGGTGTAGTAGTAGCTGTAGTTGTTATTGTAGTAGTAGTTGTTGTAGTAGTGATATAGCAGGAGTATTAGTGGTAGCAGTAAAAGTATTATTAGTATTAGTAGTAGTAGTAGTAGTAATAAGAAGAAAGAAAATAAGTAGTAGTGGTAGTGGTAGCAGTATTAGTAGTATTACTATTTCTATTAGTATTAGTATTAATAGTAATATTTGTAGTAGTAGTAGTTGTATAGTAATAGTAGTAGTAGTTGTATAGTAATAGTAGTAGTAGTTGTTGTATAGTAGTAGTAGTTGTTGTATGGTAACAGTAGTAGTAGTAGTAGTAGTAGTAGTAGTAGTAGTAGTAGTAGTAGTAGTAGTAGTAGTAAATAAGAAGAAAGAAAAGAAGAAGACAAGAAGAAAAAGAAAGAAAGAAAAAAAATAATGAAAAAAACAAACTATCCACAATGCCGACTGACCAATCACAGAGAGCGGAAGATCGGCTTTCAAGGACCAGCAAGTTCAAACCAGAGGAGACGAAGAGACGAACAAGATGAACAAATAGAAGAAGAAGAAGAAAAAAAGCATATTTAATTAATCACGAGGACATGATGGTGACAATATCGATTAATCAGATCCTGTTGGTGACAATATCGATTAATCAGGCCCTAATGGTGATGAACCAGCTTTTGAGATACACAAGATCACTTCAGACGAAGAAGGAGAAAAAAGAAGAAAGAAAAAAATAAAGAAATAGAAAGAAGAAGAAATAAGAATGGGAAAGAAGAGCAATAAGAAGTAGAACAACAACATTGATTAATTAATCATCGACTGTTGGCTGTTAGAGAGGCCACCTGCCATATTTGTTCCATTAGTAGCAAGGGATCTTGTATATGCTTTGTCCCACAGGCATGTTAGCACATACCACGGCATTTGATATACCAGTCGTGTGCACTGGTTGCAACGAGAAATAGCCCAATGGGTCCACCGACGGGAATCGATGCCAAATAGACCGCGCATCAGGCGAGCACTATACCACTGGCCACGTCCCGCCAACAATACAACAATTTTTTATATTCCATTAAGTACCATATAAAGAAATGAAAATATTATCGATTTAATACACTGGTAGCGACAGGTCTGCTTTAAAAGACAAATTAATTTAGTCTAAAAGAATAAATAGTCCATTCTGACCTCACTGGGTTTTTATTTTCTTTTTCTTTTTTTCTTTTTTTGAAGTGACCGACCCTAGTTTTTAAATACCACGGCGTATTTCTAAACGAAGTGAAATTTTCATAATTCTAAAAACGCACGTACCTCTGAGAAGTAACGGCTATGGAGACGAGCACTAGTTTACTTTTAAGAGTATTTCCCTATTTCAACGTCACAGACTGTTTCACTCTATTATAAGAAAGAAAGAAAGAAATGTTTTATTTAACGACGCACTGAACACATTTTATTTACGGTTATATGGCGTCAGACATATGGTTAATGACCACACAGATCTTTTATTTGCGCTTCCCACAGGCAGGATAGCACAAACCATGGCCTTTGTTGAACCAGTTATGGATCACTGGTCGGTGCAAGTGGTTTACACCTACCCATTGAGCCTTGCGGAGCACTCACTCAGGGTTTGGAGTCGGTATTTGGATTTAAAATTCCATGTCTCGACTGGGATCCGAACCCAGTACTTACCAGCCTGTAGACCGATGGCCTGCCACGACGCCACCGAGGCCGGTCACTCTATTGTAACTTCATCCAAATGTGTTACTGGTGTGTAGATTAATCAAACTTAACGAAACGAAGGTCTGTGACTTTCAGAGTACTCAAAGAGCGGGGCGCAGCCCAGTGGTAACGAGCTCGCTTGATGCGTCGTCGGTCTGGGATCGATCCCCGTCGGTGTTACAGGTTTGTAGAAGTCACAGATTGTTTCACTCTATTATAACTTCATCCAAATGTGTTACAGGTTTGTAGAAGAATCGAACTTACATCGGACTTCAGGTTGGTAGGTACTATTGGTAGGCTATTTCTCGTTCCAGCCAGTGCACCACGACTGGTATATCAAAGATCGTAGTATGTGCTATCCTATCTGTGGGATGGTGCATATAAAAGATCCCTTGCTACTGATGGGAAAATGTAGCGGGTTTCCTCCATAAGAATAGGCCTATATATCAGAATAACCACATGTTTGACATTCAATAGTAGATGATTAGTAAATCAATGTGCTCTAGTGGTGTCGTTAAAAAACCCACTAAGAGTACTCGCTGAACTAAAGTCCGTCCCATCATTCTATAAACATGTTGTTGTGTTTTTTTGGTCAATAATTTCAATTTACTTTGACGTAAGAAGAAAAACAAACGTTTTTAGAAATAATAAAAATAGACTATATTTTGTGTACCCAATCAATCTGCTCAGACATAAATAACTTGTAGTATGAAAAAAGGCGTTCCCTATGGGACCGACTATATACTCTTATCTCGAATTAATCAGTGAATGTTGAATACAAATCTATCTGAATCGGTTATGTCAACTAAATCTCATTTCAACTTATTTTCCTGCTTATAATCCCATTAAAGTCCAAGCACGCTGTCCTGGGCACACACACACACACACATACACACACAAACACACACACACACACACACGCACACCTCAGGTATTAGTGGTTAGTGAGAAAGAAGAGGGTGTAGTGGTCTTACACCTACCCACTGAGTCGTTAAAACTCGCTCTGGGTGGGAGCCGGTACCGGGTTGCGAACCCAGTACCTATCAGCCTTAAGTCTGATGGCTTAACCACGACGCCACCAAGGCTTGTAATCTTCATTTAAGCATGTCATAAAATATTATCCGTCACAGATATAAGAACATGCAAATAAAAGGTATACCGGATGAATGTGGTTTATGTAACATATCAGGGGCGGATCTAGGGGTCCCGAGGCCCCCCCCCCCCCCCCACCACCACCACCACTAAATTTTACGACAGTTATAATTTTATTATATATTAATTTTCATTTTTTTACGATCCCCCTTCAAACCTCTCCCAAAGTTCTCTTGGCATTCCGTCTCATGTCATTGACCCCCCCCCCCCCCCCCCCCCCCAAAAAAAAAAAAGAAAAAAAAAAGAAGAAGGATTTTCTGGATCCGCCATTGCATATTTTCATGTGGTGGTTAAAACATGCTGTTAAACAAATATTATGTGTCCAATAATGTGTACAAAAATTAAAATATTATTTGGTGAAATTGTCAACAAAAGATGCTAGAATATTATGTAAATTCAGAACTGGAATTGTTAAAAAATCCCTATAGAAACTGGTAGATGATTTAATATTGAGAGAGAAAATAGAATATATGACACTTATACATTTTCATTTCAACTTATTTTCGTGCTTATATCCAATTACGGTTCAAGCACGCTGTCCTGGGCACACACACACACACACACACACACACACACACACACACACACACACACACACACACCTCGGCTATTTGGGTTGTCTGTCCAGGACAGAGAGTTAGTTGTTAGTTTGTTAGTGGTTAGTGAGAGACAAGAGGGTGTAGTGATCTTACACCTACCCACTGAGTCGTCAAAACTCGCTCTGGTTGGGAGCCGGTACCGAGCTGCGAACTCAGTACCTACCAGCCTTATGTCCGATGACCTAACCACGACACCACCGAGGCCGGTTTACTTATGTAATACTGATGTTGGTGATGAATTCCATTATATGTTTAATTGTGCGTATGTAGCTACCGAGAGAAATAATAAGGATATATAGAGAATAATACACGAGTGGCCTTTTAGATTACCTCACAAACAAAGAGTTGTTGTGAACTGAATCTAACGAGCGAAAGCGAGTTTGATACGTTTGTAAACAACGAGTTGTGAGATAAATGATATCTAGCGGGCACGAATGTATTATTCTATTTCTTACATATCCTCAAAAATCAGGTTTTAAGCAAATTTTAACATCTTTTTCGACTAAAAGTTATTTAAAAGCCGTTGCACTTGTAGCTAACTTACGCGTCACAAACGCATTATTGTCAGGTTAACTATACGTCACAGCGTAATCTATTTCCATCGTGTTGTTTTTCATTGGCTGCATGGCACTGGTGACATGGTCATCACCTAGGCCAGTCGTATGTCCTGAAGTCGTTAACACACGCACGTGTGTAAAGAACTAAGTATAACGCATGGTGTTATCACCAACGGGTGTGTAAGAAAGGATATTTCATGTTTTTTGTCAAATATGATCTCATCTCGTGAAGTTTGCAATCATATATCATGAACCGCACTTGCACGACGAGTGTGATATGATTGCAAACTTAACGAGATGAGATATAAATCATATTTGACAAAAAACATGACATTTTCTATTTATTATTTAACTTTTGGCAATTTACCTTTATTTTAAAATGTCAGCAGCAAAATAGTTCCGGCTTTCTTACAGTGAAGATAACACTTTCTACAGTGACGATAACACATTTTAGAGTGAAATAGTGAAATTTTCAATCTAAAAAGTGTTATCGTCACTGAGTGACTGATAACACTTTTCTTTCACTGATAGTTTAAGATATTTCACTAAATGTTATATAACAAACCTAAGTATCTGTGAGAGATATCGGAGTTTAATAACAAAATCGTACGTCACAATGTGAGATGCCGTCTTCCTTAACAAAGCTGGGATATAAACGCTAACGCGATTGGCTAACAGCACATTAAGGGAGAATGGGGTCAACACAATGTGACGTAATTTCTTATTGAACGTAGTGCAGTTCCGCCACACCCAGCAGAAAAACGTCCGGTAAACTGGTTTATACGCTTCATGTTAAAAAGAATGATCATTTGAAAACCATTCGAAATAGCTGGTAAACGTTACCGAAAAACGACCACTACAGAAAACACTTTGTAAATGAATTTCGCTTATGGTTTCTACACACTGCACTCGGTGCAGTGTTAAGAGAATAAATTCCTGTTTTGTCTTGTCTGAAGAACATCAATACGACACGCCTCGGTGCACCCCACTGCAAGACATTACTGTAATCTGGAGTTAGGCCACAGATGCTCTTAAACGGGATGTGCGGTGTGAGTAAACATCCATTGTATACACAGATATATTCTATCGACAGATACAGGCATAAAAAGAGAAAACAAAGGAGAGAGAGAGAGAGAGAGAGAGAGAGAGAGAGAGAGAGAGAGAGAGAGAGAGAGAGAGAGAGAGAGAGAGAGAGAGAGAGAGAGAGAGAGAGAGAATGACACAGAGAGAGAATGACACAGAGAGAGAGACAGAGAGAGAGAGAGAGAGAGAGAGAGAGACAGACAGACAGACAGACAGACAGACAGACAGAGAGAGAGAGAGAGAGAGAGAGAGAGAGAGAGAGAGAGAGAGAGAGAGAGAGAGAGAGAGAGAGAGAGAGAGAGAGAGAGAGAGACAGACAGACAGAGAGACAGACAGACAGACAGAGAGAGAGAGAGAGAGTGTGTGCGCGCGCGCGCTGGTGTGGTGTGTGTGTGTGAGAGAGAGAGAGAGAGAGAGAGAGAGAGAGAGAGAGAGAGAGAGAGAGAGAGAGATTCAGGCACGCCCGCCCCGGACTTAGCCTCTGACTTCGCCAGTGACCAATTCCGGGGCAGGAGGGAGAGACTGTAACGGGCAACGGGCAACTCATTTTACGTGCCCCTATCCACTAGGGTTCAGGCACGCCCACCCCGGATTCAGCCTCTGACTTCGCCAGTGACCGACTCCGGGGGGCGGGGGGGGGGGGGGGAAGTGTGTGAGAAAAATGCAGGGGGTAATTTTTAATAGTGTGGTATGACCACTTAAAAAAGAATAAAAAAACTAAAACAATTTGGGGTCTACCATTATCATATATTTATATTATATATTAAATATAGTAGCACCATATATAAAAAAACCTATATCATTCTATTCTTTTATTATGTAATTAGTAGGTGCAAAAATATAAATAAATTTTCAGTCGGGCAGTTCAAAAGAAATATATAATATAATTGTTTAATTGATAATATTATTTATATATATATTTATATATTTTTTAATTTAAAATTAGCCCTGGAGGATACAGGATTCGCAAAGGGGGGAACCCAGCGCCACCGACCAATCCGGCGCTCCAACAGGCGGGAGGCCCATTCCGGTCAGTCCGGATTTCCATGGGGGGGGGGGGCGTTCCGGGGGGGGGGGGAGGCCTCCTAACAGGCATCCCTATCGGTCCAAACCGCCAACGCCCTATCGCACCCAAATAAGCACCCTACCACGGCGTCCCCCCCCCCCCGCCCCCCCCCCCCCCCCAGGTTATCCATACAACACGGGTGAGCCATACTTAGATGAAATGAATGATATGAGAATGATGATATATGAAGAAAAAGCCCGCGAGCCGCCGTCTGGTGTAGTGGTGAAACGTATATGCTGTCGTTGTTGATGTTGATTAGCATGTAGGTTGATCCAGTTCATGGGGTGAGGTGTCCTCGCTGTTCTCCTCAAGCATTCGTGAGCTCTACACCCGAAGGGGAGAGACTGTATATCAAAGAACAACGAGAACGGCGTATTTATCTGTTCGTGTTATCATGGAAACCGCTCGCTTCTCTCCCGACCATCCGGCGTGCAATCACCTGCGATTCCACATACCTGTGCAAACATGAAACAGTCTGGTTAGCCGCCAGATGCAGGCCGCCTTTTGCTTTGAAATCAAATTACTAGCCGAGTAGAAGGAAACCTGATTACTCCAGTCAGTTAGTCCCTCGGGTTGCATCGTCTCCGTGCTAGCACAACAAACACGGTTCACGTATTTCTACGTCGTGAAAAAGCAATAATAATAAAAAATAACCTACAGCTCCAACTACAGATTGGTAGGTACAGGGTTCGCAGCTCCCACCCAGA
Source organism: Gigantopelta aegis (assembly GCF_016097555.1). Classification (NCBI taxonomy): domain Eukaryota; kingdom Metazoa; phylum Mollusca; class Gastropoda; order Neomphalida; family Peltospiridae; genus Gigantopelta; species Gigantopelta aegis. The sequence continues at coordinate 42,277,120 of NC_054699.1, read as the reverse complement.
GCCCAACGGGTAGGTGTAAGGCAAATATACTATCTTCTCTCTCATTAACCAGCTAATAACAGTTACTAACCCACTGTCCTGTACAGACAGCCCAGATAGCTGAGGTGTGTGTGTGCCCAGGACAGAGTGCTTGAACCTTAATTGGATATAAGCATGAAACAAAGTACGGTAAATGCATCACTAATGAGAGAGAGAGAGAGAGAGAGAGAGAGAGAGAGAGAGAGAGAGAGAGAGAGAGAGAGAGAGAGAGAGAGAGAGAGAGAGAGAGAGAGAGAAATTACGTAGACACAAAACAAAGAAACACGCACACAGCAAACAAAAATTGGAACCAAATAGACATTGCCACCAGCATGTACACAACCAAACGAAATCTGGAATCGGCAAATCACAATACTCCAGTGCACCACAACTGGTCAAAGGCCGTGGTATGTGCTTTCCTGTCTGTGGGAAAGTGCATATAAAAGATCCCTTTCTGCATTAGAAAAAAATGTAGCAGGTTTCCTCTGATGACTACGAGTCAGAATTACCAACTGTTTGACATCCAATAGCCGATGATTAATTAATCAATGTGCTCTAGTGGTGTCGTTATACAAAAACAAACTTTAATAAAACATATCAAACTGCAAAGCAAACATTTTAAATCATACCAGAACAGATAGTCAAAGCTTTTGTTGCTTTTTAAAAAGGTGTTTTTCTAGTTTTTCTCTTCTGTTTTTTTCCCCTCCACTACGCAATATTTAATATCTTAAAAGCAATGTGAAAGGTGATGGGATCGATTTCAGAGCGATTTATTTTTATCTGGACTGTAATGATTTGTTCACATCCCTGCTGTCTATGTGGACATGTTTACATATTTCCGATATACGCACGACAGACAGATAACCTCTCAAGATTAACACCGTATCCTTGGCAACAGATGAATGTGCCAGCTGAAGAACGCGAGGCGTGCATGCACTGTCGTAGGATGTAGTTCAGTGGTGAAGTGTGGAACTAGTCACAATTAGTACGGGTTGTATTGTACCAAATCACACACTTCCGTGTCTCAACTGAACAAAATATCGTGTCTAGTTTTGCACGTAAACGTCAATCTAAGACTAAACCACAATTCTTATTACTATTATAGTACATACAACAAATACAGTTAGAAGTACATATATTTCAGTTTCTTTTGTCCTTAAAATGCTCCATTTTCCTTAATGGTGTAAATTTCTTCGTGAAATAGATGCCGAACACTTGTAAATGTGTGCCCGGTATAACTGTTAGTGTCAGACGTAAACTTACGATGTTTTGTGAAATTGTCCCGTGGTCTTTATTTACACTCTAACTTTATTTACACGACACCTGAGGTACATTGTAAATAATGTAAGTAAATAAATAAATGACAAGATGGCAAATTCGTCATAATAATGACGTACATTAGATATTCATACAACCGCCTCGGTGGCATCGTGGTTAGGCCATTGGTCTACAGGTTGGTAGGTACTGGGTTCGGATCCAAGTCGAGGCATGGCATTTTTAATCCAGATACCGACTCCAAACCCTGAGTGAGGCTCAGTGGGTAGATGTAAACCACTTGCACCGACCAGTGATCCATAACTGGTTCAACAAAGGCCACGGTTTGTGCTATCCTGCCTGTGGGAAGCGCAAATAAAAGATCCCTTGCTGCTAATCGGAAAGAGTAGCCCATGTAGTGGCGACAGCAGGTTTCCTCTCAAAATCTGTGTGGTCCTTAACCATATGTCTGACGCAATATAACCGTAAATAAAATGTGTTGAGTGCGGCGTTAAATAAAACATTTCTTTCTTTCTTTTTGATGACATACAAAGCGTATATATATGAAACAAAATCGTAAAAACATGGCACTTATGAATTATTATTAGTAGTATTATTTTATTATTATTATTTTTATTTTTTTTAACCGAAAACTGCTAGCCTCACGCGAAGGCTTTACCACTACGTTCCGTCCCATTTTCGAAAGATTTATTCGTGGTTAACTGTAGTGAAGTGTGCAGTATTCAATTACTTCCACTTTATTTGCAGTCTCCACCAGAGGGCGTTGCTGTCTTACAAGACAAGACCGTATAATTCCGCTCGTTTCTAGGTCATGTTAAATGGGTTGCAATGCGGCGTAGCTGAACGCTGGATCCAGTCAATTAATGCTTTCACACTCACAAATTTAAAGTTTCTACATTAGCAACCCCTCAACCCCCACCCCCCCCACCCCCCCCCCCCCCCCCCCACCCCCCACCACCCACCACCCGCGATCCACGTTTCACTATCTTGCAAATAATAGCGATGTGGGGAGGGGGGTGGGGGAGACGTTGTATTTGTTTTCCTCAAATACGTGACCGTGTCAGATTCTGATAATGTCAAACTGTTCAAACGAAAGTGAAATACGCGGTGCATGTATAAAAATTGTGGCTCTATCTACCTGAAAAAGGCATGTCACATGACATTTAAGATAATTTTTTCACCCCCCCCCCCCCCCCACCCCCCCTTCAGAAATTCGCGGTTTCATTACGTGTTAGTGTTGGTATAAAGTGGCAGTAGCAAGCGGGAATTTCCCTATTAGCTCAGTTGGTAGGGCGCTGGACTCTCGTACTGAGAGTCCATGGTTCGAATCCCTTGAGTGGAGGTTGATTGTTGTGTCACAATTACACAAAACACACAAACACACCATCCCTTTCTACTAATAGACTATATGTCAAAATTACCACATGTTTGACATCCAAATTGTCGATGATTAATAAATCAATGTGCTCTAGTGGTGTCGTTAAACAAAACAAACTTTCTGTAGTACTTAACTACAGTCAAAGGTCAAATTGGTGCAGTCAATTTCTTTTTCAAGAATATTTCATCACTTTTGAAAAAAAAAAGAGGAAAAAAAAAACTATTAAAAAAGCCGATCATTGAGCTATGAAGTGGATCGTAAGAGTGTAAATTAGGTCCATAAACTTCATATTGGACGGGCGAGCTTGAAACGTTTATTATGACGCACTTTATTCCGTTGCTAAATCACGCCAAGTTCCCTCGCGCACCACACGCCATTCTTGGCGCAGGTTTGTCCGGGAATTGTTTTTATTGCACGCCAGCTTAACGACAAGGGAGGCGATGAAATTGCGACTGATTTCCCGCAAAAAAAAAGATAAAAAGATAAAAACACAAACATGAAGCAACAGGACTGCGTCCGAGGCCAGCAGTGTGACGAAAACAAGAAGAATATAAATCACTGCATATTGCTCCACTTCTCGTTCAATCAGCAATATTTATTCCCATTATGGCGGGCAATCTGAGTAATGTTTCGTTCATTTTCTGTAATTGTCCAGCGAACCAACTGAAGCACCTGAAGCGTCCTTTTAGACAAAACAGCGAGACGGAGAACACACACAAGGAGGGAAAAAAAAGAAGAAATTTGTTTTGTTTAACGGCACCACTAGAGCACATTGATTTATCAATCATCGGCTATTGGATGTCAGACATTTTGGTAATTTTGACACATAGTCTTAGAGAGGAAACCCGTTACATGTTTTCATTAGTAGGAGAGGATCTTTTATATGCACAACTCCACAGACAGGATAGCACATACCACGCCCTTTATATACCAGTCGTGGTGCATTAGCTGGGGCGAGAAATAGCCCACTGGGTCCACCGACGGGGATCGATCCCAAACTGACCACGCCATCAAGCCAGCGCTTCTGACATATCGTCTTGAAGAGGAAACCTGCTACATTTTTCCATTAGTAGCAACGGATCTTTTATATGCACCATCCCACAGACAGGATAGCACATACCACAACCTTTGATATACCAGTCGTGGTGCACTGGCTAGAACGAGAAATACATACAAGGAGGAAAGCAGTTAATGTTCTCAACGTCGTCAAATCTGCAAGACGACTGGAACAGAGTGACTGCGTCGGTCGTCATAAACGTCATCATCCTTTGGTGGGACAGGTAAAGAGCTCGCTTGATGCGCGGTCGGTCTAGGATCGACCCCCGTCGGTGGGCCTATTGAGCTATTTCTCGTTCCAGCCAGTGCACCACAACTGGTATATCAAAGGCCGTGGTATGTGCTATCCTGTCTGTGGGATGGTGCATATAAAAGATACCTTGCTGCTAATTGAGAAGAGTAGCCCATGAAGTGGCGACAGCGGGTTTCCTCTCTCAATATATATGCGATCCTTAACCATATGTCTGACGCCATATAACCATAAATAAAATGTGATGAGTGCGTCGTTAAATAAAATATTTCCATTTCATTCGGTGGGACAGTGGTGGCGGCGGTGATGATGGTGCTGGTGGTGATGGTGCTGTTTGCTGATGATGTTGATGATTATGATGTTGCTGATGTTAGAGGTAGTGATGATCATGATGGTGGTGGTGATGTGTTGTTGTTGTTGGTGGTGATGATTATGGTGGTGGTGGTGGTGGTGGTGATGATGATGATGTGGTGGTGATGTGTGGTGGTGGTGGTAGTGGTGATGGTGATAATTGTGATGTGTTGGTGGTGGTGGTTGTGATGATGATGTGGTTGTGATGAGGATGTCAGTGATGGTAGTGGTGATGGCGATCTTGCTGGTGATGATGATGGTGGTGGTGGTGGTGATGATGAAGATAATGACGGTGATGGTAGTGATGATGATGTCGATGGTGGTGGTGATGATGATGACGACAATGACGACAGTGTTGATGATGTTATCACAAGGTGCAGCAAGGAATCTTTTTTATTCCCTTTCACTCGAACATGACAAAGCAAATTACGTCCTTTGATATACCAGTCGTGGGGCACTTGTTTCAGAGAATAGACCCATCGAGAGAGAGAGAGAGAGAGAGAGAGAGAGAGAGAGAGAGAGAGAGAGAGAGAGAGAGAGAGAGAGAGAGAGAGAGAGAGAGAGAGAGAGAGAGAGAGAGAGAGAGAGAGAGAGAGAGAGACAGAGAGACAGAGAGACAGAGAGTGAGAGACGAGAGAGACAGACACAGACAGAGAGACAGGGAGGGAGGGAGAGACAGACAGACAGAGAGAGAGAGAGATTTTGTTGAAGTGCAACATGTATCCTCAGTGTTGCTCGAATGTTGCCGGGAACAGAACTTGTTCTATGTCCATGCGATGTTGCAGGCGACAGGGGAGAACTGACCAATCAGAAACTTACAAGTATACAAAATGGCAGCCAAAGGTTCAAGTCTTCAACTATCATTAAACAAAAAAAAAGCATGAGAACAGCAGCAATGACGTCAATTGCCACGGCTATGCAAGTGGAGACTGGCAAGTAAATTACTCATAAGTACCAGGCATCGTCTGCCATTTGTTTCTCCGTGTAAATACAAAATCGCATGCGATGTATCAACACTGTTTCTCAGAAATAATCACATGCAACATATACTCGTGTGACGGTGCCTTAAAACAAATGGCACGAAACACACACACACACACACACACACACACAAACGCACATACACACACAGACACACACACATACACAGACGCACACACGCAGAGACAGACACACACACACATACACGCACACATACACACATAAATACAAAACACACATACACATACATACATACATACATACCATACCATACCATACCATACCATACCATACCATACCATACCATACCATACCATACCATGCCATGCCATACCATATATGCATACATACATGCCTCAATATCTCAAAAGGTATCGTGGCAAGTCTGTAAGTTGCGCCCGATTCGGTGCCATAAGTTCTAGTCCCAGCAACGGCATGAGACAATTTGTGAGGCGAGAAAATATTTAATTATCCCCTGCGCCAGTGCGTTAATATCTGTGTATATAACAGTCAGCCTCGACATACATACAATATATAGATATTCATACATCAACACACACACACACACACACGCACGCGCGTACGAACACACACACACAAATTCAAACAAAAACAAAACACATACAAAAATCAAATCAAAAGCCTAGCTCTAAATCAATGAGATAAACCGGCCGCAAACTAAAATGAAATGTCATTTAAATCACGCAAACCTTTTTTTTCCCCCGCATTATTGAATTACTTGTTCTGCAGATATGAGAAACGGTAAACATTTATCAAACACTTCCTATCCGCAGCGATTACACTTAATATCAGTCCTAACATTTATGTAAAAACAAATCCTTAATATTCCCGACATGCCTGGCCCTCGCCATCTTACCTTGCCCACCCAACATTTATAGACAATTTGTGAGTTTGATTAAATCCTGCCAAGATTAAATGATTTTACCATCTAGATTTACTGTTAGCTGTGACCCAGTTGGGACGTCAGATAGGCCTACACGAGTATCGATTCCGGCTTTTAGGCTCACACCGATCACGAGACCAAGCCGTCTTTTATGAGCAGACACGGTAATTTTCTTAAGAATTCTTCACACAGAGGTGCCGCGAGAGTCGTCGGAGATGGGCGAAACTGTTTAATTATACGACTAATGGAAAAACCCTGTATCACTGACTTTGGTGTCACGTGTACGTCGAGAAGCAGACACTTTTCTCCAATCATCGCTCATGAACGCAACTAAAACTATGCGCCTGAAATCAACATGTAACCCCCGAATTTACATATGCTTTGGAAATATGAATTCAGTGTTAAAGATAGCCCGCCCAAGTGATGTTCCGATGATCGATTGTAATCGAAAATCGACCACTTGACCTCTACCGATGTGATTAGCGATTATAATTTATTATAGTTTATAGGCTATTAGATAATTCTGACATGAAGTTTTAGATGAAACGCTCTAGTCATTTCCATTTGCACCAAAGGAACTTTTATTTGTTTATTTCCATAAACAGGACAGCACATACCGCCCTCTTTGAAATACAAGTCTGGGGCACTGGGTGGGAAGGGGGAAGGGGTAATTAAATAATGGGTCTTCTGACTTAGCTAGTTCCCATCCTTAAAATCATTTTGTCAATTTTGTCGGTGAAAAATCCTTTTAATGGTTAAGTACCAATACAAAATGATACTAGAAACTAATTAAACATAATACTACCATATACTGATCATCAGCTATTGGATACAATTAAAGTTTGTTTTGTTTAACGACACCACTAGAGCACATTGAATAATTAATAATCGGTGACGGATTGTCAAACATTTGATAATTCTGACAAATTGAGAAGCAAATCGCTGTAATATGTTATAACAGTTTTCCTTTTTTTCATGTTTTTGTTATTTAACTATGATAGTTGTATATGGCGATATTATTGTCATACGCATTCGATGCCTGTGAGATATATATTGGTTTGTAAAGTATTCCTTTTTGATACAAAAACAACTCGGTCGTTTTGATTTAATCACTATAAATAAGCCATTTGCTATACCGCTGTATTGATTTGACTTTCGAGGTCAGTGGTGTTTACCAAGGAGTAGACGGAGATAGAGGAGGGTGGTGGTGGTGGGGGTGGGGGGTGGGGGGGGGGGGGGGGGTGGGGTGGATGTGATGGTGGGGTTATGGAACACCGAACTCTACATATTACACGGACCCTCACACTCCACAGAATAGATACCGCACTCCACGGGAAAATTTAGCTGATTTTCTCTCAATACTAATTGGTCATTTCGTTAAACGAAACGGAGGGGATGGGGGGAAGAGAAGGAGCGGGATTTAGCTCAGTCGGTTGAGTGCTCGCCTGAGGTGCTTGCGTCGAAAGATCAAGCCACATCGGTGGATCCATTCAACTGATTGCGGTTATTTTCTCGTTCTAACCAGTGCACCACAACTGGTCAAAGGCCGTGGTGTGTGTTTTCCTGTCTGTGGGAAAGTGCATATAAAAGATCCCTTGCTGCTAATGGAACAATGTAGCGGGTTTCCTTTCTTAGAAATTTTTCCATTAGTAGCAAGGGATCTTTTATATGCTCCATCCTACAGACAGGATAGCACATACCACGGCCTTTAATACACCAGTCGTGGTGCACTGGTTGGAAAAAGAAATAGCCCAATAGTCCCACCGACGAGGATGGATCCCAAACCGATCGCGCATCAAGCGAGCGCTTTCCCACTGGGCTACGTCCCGCCCCCTTCCCAAGTACAGGACAGCACATGCCACGGTATTTGATATACCAGTCGTCGATCAGTGGTGGGAGTAAAGAAAAGTTAATAAAACAATTTTAATGGCTCCTTTCACAAAGATAGAAACCAATGAGCGGTAACCCTAAAAGGCGGACACGCCGCCTTAGATCTAAGTCTCTCTGTAGCCGTTTATTTCCTGGCAAGAACGAAAATAAACTGCTGGTGGAACTGACAGGATTAGCGGCGACTATTTGTTCTAATTTGGAAAACATTACTTCTGATTATCCACGGAGAATCGCACTCCATCAAAACACGCTGCAGAGAGGACGCACTAACTCTCAATATTAAACAGGAGTCTCACCGAGAAGAAGCGGTGCTCAGCGAAAAAGGGAGGAATGTAAGCTCTGTCCTCTGAGAATTGAAAATGTGGGAAACCCATTTCGTTTTTACATAACCCGTCATGACCATGTAAATGAAAGTTAAAGTTTGTTGTAGGTTAACAACACCACTAGAGCACATTGATTAATGAATAATCTGCTAATGGATGTCAAACATTTGGGAATTCTCACACGTAGTCACCAGTAGCAATGGATCTTTTATATGCACTTTCCCACAGACAGGACAGCACATACCACGGCCTTTGTCCAGTTGTGGTACACTGGTGGGAACGAGAAAAACAACAACAATCAGTTGAATGGATCCACCAAAATGGTTCGATCCTGCGACGAAAGCACCTCAAGCGAGCACTCAACCGACTGAGCTAAGTCCCGCCCCGACCGAAACGAAGTGGTGCTCTTCGAAAAAGGGAGGAATGTAAGCTCAGTGGCAGAGTGCTCGGTCGACTGATATGCGATGGGTTGTTGGATCGGTCGCCATCGATGGACTCGGTTTTCTTCCCGTCACAACAAATCCCGCTACAACTGGTACATGAAAGATCGTGGTATGTGCTGCCCTATCTATGGAAAGTGCATATAAAAGATCCCTCTCTGCGTTATCGGTAGGTAGGAAGGAAGGGAATGTTTTATTTAACGACGCACTCAACACATTTTATTTTACAGTTATATGGCTTCAGACGTATGATTAAGGACCACACAGATATAGAAAGAGGAAACCCGCTATCGCCACTTTATGGGTAACTCTTTTCGATTGGCAGCAAGGGATCTTTTATATGCACCATCCCACAGACAGGATAACACATACCACGGCCTTTGGTATACCAGTCGTGGTGCACTGGCCGGAACTGGCAAAAACATCACCAAACCCACACATAAAATAAACTAAAACAAAATAAGATAAAAGGTGTCAACACACTGCTACTGACTCTGACAGACTAAAATATACCAATTACTCAGCTAATGTCAGGGATTTTTATTTGCAGATTTGTCCTTAATGATGGCATTATCGCCCGATACAGTTAGGGATTGGACAGTAATAGCCACGATTTCCACAAATCAAACGTTCGCAGAAGTTAATACTGGCTTGGTATTAAATTACAAGTGAATGCGTGTGCATCTGTGTTTGCGTATGCGTACATACATATGTATATCATGGATGTATGTATGAATGGATCTATTTATAAATATCTATACTCTCTCTCTCTCTCTCTCTCTCTCTCTCTCTCTCTCTCTCTCTCTCTCTCTCTCTCTCTTAATAAAGACCTACTGAAAACATAGACGTAACCATGGATACCAGTTTGCAATAGTGCCTACAGTGTTTACCAGCTCATCATGACATAATTGCGCACCTGGCTTTACAAGCTAATTAGCATAATATATGCCCGCGTGATCATCGTGAATGTTCGGTTATATGACGTCAGATTCCAGAAGCTTTTGGTTGTCAGCGGCTGTGGTGTTTCCGTTACAGACCGTCGTATGACGTTGCATGCTGGTCACGATAAAGGTTGCACTGTACCAAATGAAATCCCGTAGGCGACAATGTTAACATTTGCGGTTATAGGTTGTAGCATACCGAATACAATCTCATCGGCGACAATGTTAACATGTGGTTATAGATTGTATCGTCCGTTGCCATGTTTGTACGCAACAGTACGTACATTTAAATATTTTTGACGAACTTGACTTTTGAAAATGTTTGTCAATTTCACAGAAATGTTCGTAAAAATAAAGTTAAAACGAGCAAAGAAAGAAAGATCGGACTTTACCAACTCATAAACAATGCACATTTCTTAATACCTTAATACCTTAATTATTCCCAAATTGACCGGCCTCGGTGGCGTCGTGGCAGGCCATCAGTCTACAGGCTGGTAGGTACTGGGTTCGGATCCCAGTCGAGGTATGGGATTTTTAATCCAGATACCGACTCCAAACCCTGAGTGAGTGCTCCGCAAGGCTCAATGGGTAGGTGTAAACCACTTGCACCGACCAGTGATCCATAACTGGTTCAACAAAGGCCATGGTTTGTGCTATCCTGCCTGTGGGAAGTGCAAATAAAAGATCCCTTGCTGCCAATCGGAAGAGTAGCCCATGTAGTGGCGACAGCGGGTTTCCTCTTAAAATCTGTGTGGTCCTTAACCATATGTCTGATGCCATATAACCGTAAATAAAATGTGTTGAGTGCGTCGTTAAATAAAACATTTCTTTCTTATTCCCAAATTAACACACTTACTAATTTCACTGCCTAACCCACCAGACAAAATGATAAAACAAATAGATAAAATGTTTTTTAACTTTATCTGGCAAAATAAACCAGACAGAATAAAAGTCAAAGTTACTCAAATGGTGGCCTTAAAATGCTAAATATTTTGAATTTTATGATAGCTTTAAAATCCACCTGGATTAGCAGACTATTTTCAACTAACGCAAAATGGAAAAAAAAAATTGAAGTTACTACAAAATTATCTGTGCAAAAACTTATTACGTGTGGGGATTATTTTATCAAAATACACACACACACAAAAAGTAACTCTTTCTGGTAAAATGTTTTACATAGTTGGTGGCTAATTCAACAAAAACTAATTCCCGAATGTAAAAATGAAATAATTAGAATTAATATTTGGTTTAATAGTAAAATAACTATTGACACATGGTAGATTTTTAACCTATGAAACATTTAGATTTAAATTTCACATACATTCAAACTTCTTAGAACATGCATCTTTAATCAAAGCAGTTAAAACCTTTATGCATTGCACATTGTCAAGTATCAACAACCAACAGGTTAACACCTTAAATCCTATATTTCCTTTTAAATTGGAGTTATTTTTTAAAACTACTAAAGGGTGCAAAGAAATGTATAATATTTTAAACAAATCGACAATAGTGCCAACTTCCCAAAGAAAATATTACAATTTAGGTTTCATACTATCATTACAGGAGTGGGGAAAAGTGTATAATTTACCATTTATATGTTTAAAAGATACAACTTTACAGTGGTTTTAATATAGAATTCTACATCGAATAATCACGACAAACACGTTCTTATATAAAATAAAATACATAGAATCAAATGTTTGCGATTTTTGTCATAGACAACCAGAAACATTGGAGCATTTCTTCTGTGACTGCTCTAAAGTCTTTCTTTTATGGAAGGAAATTGAACAATGGATTCAGGACAAAGGTGAACATACACAACTCGATAAACAGACAGTATTGTTTGGAAACATAAAGAGGGAAAAAAGCAAGATGGTATTTATTAATTGGCTCATTATCAATGTTAAGTACTATATATATAGATCTAAAATGCAGAAACATGGACCTAACATATATGCTTTTTTAAAAATATTTTAAAAGATAAAATAGAAATTGAAAAATATATACTTCTCAAAAATTGTAAATTTCAAGAATTTGAGGAATATTGGGCACCTTGGTCCAGATACCTAGAAACAAGACATGGCAATACAATGTTCTAGAGGTATTTCAATACAAATATGTTTTCTCTTTCGAAATTAAAGTATTTAATTCACTCTTTCTTTCCTTCTTCCTTCCTTACCTTCTCTTTTCTCCCTTTGCCATTTCCTTCAAATCTTTCCTCTACCTCTATCTTCACTGTTAACCCCACATATTAGTGAACTCCATGTTTTCATGTATTCATGCTTATTAATATTATTATATTGATTCTAATTACACTATATTATATATATAAATAATGTTCATATGTACTTATAACATGGATGTAAGGTAGTGAAATCAGGGCCCCCCAACCCTGACACTATCATACTTGTGTCTGGGGACAATAAAAAAAAAAAAAAAAAAAAAAAAAAAAAAAAACTTTTTTTCTATGATTTTCAAAGACTGTAATTTGAAAGAAAATTTAATTTTAAAAAATATTTCTGTCTGTTCTCAGCTGTACTGGTATCTGGGTATTAAAGTCACATGATTGTCACGGCGTCTACTGGTAAAACTCTCTTTACAGATACTTGCCAAAAATAGTTGGTCCTTATATGTTTTAACATAAATAGTAGTATCTTTCTGGATGTCTGGTTACATATTTATTAAAACTCGGAATGCAGCTTATACTTTTTAACCAAACAATTTTACCACTATAACCATTAATTTTCTCAACTTATAACACGATTACAAGACATCATTATTGTTACATTCGTTTTCATAAAATGTTGTCAGTTAACATTGGTTCTCGAGGACTTCATTTTGTATTTTACATAATACTGACTTTTATTCTAAATTTTAATTTGATCTATCTGTGATATTTGTATTTTTGCACAGTTCGTTACACTGTGTTTTTATTTGACACTTTAATTTTTATATTGCTGTTGATCATCACATTGTTTTTCCATTACCATAGTTTGACACCCAATAGCCGATATATTTTTCGTGCTGAGGTGTCGTTAAACATTCATTCATTCATTCATTTTGTAATTTGCCTTAAAATATTTAAAATAATTTTTATAAATTATTATAAGTGCATGTTTTGTTGAACAACATACATCTTTTGATAAAACACTGAAACATTTTGTGTTGGAAAGCGTTTGCTGTAAGCTATACCACAAAACGTATCACTCACCGAAACAGGTTACGTAGTTAACAATATTTGCTTCTGATGCATTCTACAATTTCTGACGCACGTGCGACAAATTTAGCTACTTAGCGGCCAGTTTAGTGCTCGTGTGAAGCGTAGAAATAGTAATGAATAGCAACTGTCTGTTTATAAATATTGATATGCTTTAGAATGGAATGGTTATGCTCACCAAAACTGGTTCACCCACGATACTATACCGAATAAAATAGCACAGGCGACTATTTGTGAAAATATTTTTAATAAGTAACTGAACTTTCATTTGTTATACAGTTGTTATATGTAGTATTCAATACACTACTGTATAATATAATAGAATACAATAGACTACAACACAATTTTTATAACAACCATTGTATGTTTATACTGGTTAAGGGAACAATGTGTTGAAACCAGTATAGGGAACCCCCAAAAAGGGAACAGTGGTTTTCAACAAAACTGAGGATTAAGAATAATTAAAAACATTCAAACAATCTCTTAAAATTCCATATGACCCCCTCCACCCCCCCCCCCCTTTATTTTTTTACAAGTAGATTAAATGTGAAATGACACACGTTCTATTGATGCATATGTGTCTTGATACGCTGCTAATATCAGATTTATTTGTAAAACGTTAACATTATCGGTAATAGAAATTAATTTGGTACCTTGGAACCTTTAACCACTAACGGTCATCCACCGCTCCGCTTTACAAGCGTCGTTTTGCCGTCAACGGAGAAAGAGTTAAGACAAAATCCATCTACAAACTGAAGCAGTCTACATAGGGGCGGTCTCATTACAGTATATTTGCACTTTTGCCTTCTGCATTAAATGTAATTACTGAGCTCGCCTTGGCTAAAAGGTTTTCACTTTTCATGCCGGCCTCCCTGGAGGAAACGTTACCCTCATCGAGCGCTCCGCTCACGTAATTACGTGTCCGTTCGTGATCGATTGCTTCATCCGGGCGCCATTAACACTTTAGTCACCAGCTGACCACACTGGGATGGGACTGTTAAACCATGGCATCTGGGTTCGCAGCCCGGTACCGGGTCCCACCCAGAGCAAGTTTTAACGACTCAATGGGTAGGTGTAAAACCACTACACCGACTTCTCTCTCACTAACCACTGACAACTAACCATTAACTCACAAGTTCGCCTATTGCATAAATAGTCTCGCCCGATATTTTTAGAATTTGTATGCTCCCGAATCACGCTATAAAAGGCGAAGTGTAATTGGTCGATACTTAAATTGTTATTTTTAGATGAAATGTCACCTAGACATGGGAGTCCACGCAATGCTGTTAGATCTACTGGTAGGCCAGTAGAGCTAATTTTAATCAGATTGCATAATACACACGCAGTATGACGCGTAGGAAGCAAACTATAATAATCAGCATAATGCCAATTGTAGCAAATAATTTAATAGTAGAGAATCCATATATCCTCAAATGTGTATTAGTATTGTTAAAATACACTATAATTATCGTTTATAACCATTGGGCTCCCAGTTTTGTAGGGGAGGGGGCGGGAGGGGGAGGGACGGGCAGGATGGCTTTTGCACGAATTAAACGAAAATATCCGAAACTGGATACCATCATTTATTCACATTAGCATTACTACGAAACAGCTATATAGAGTTGCAAACGAATCACTTCGCGTTTTTTTACATGGATTACAACTCATTTTGCGGATAGAACGATGGAGTATGAGTATGAACTATTTTAACATGCCTCTATACCACTAAGGTGTCAGGCGTGTCCATCCCGGGTGCAGTCTCTGGATAGCCAGGGACTTGACCCGGGACATGAATGATGGAAATACATGGTAAAAAGGTCTCAGGTTAGAGCATTCTTTCAGAATAGCTGTATCATTTTTGCCCGAATTTGAGGTTTTGCTCCAGCATTGAGGGGGAGGGGGCAGTTGCTTATGTTTATATCTAAATCGTTTATAATGTGTAAAATCGTTTTTCACAACACGACTGTAAGGTAGCGATATCAGGGCTGTTATGTTATATCACTGACGCTGTTATGTTGGTTTCTATGGCAATAAACTTGTATTAAAAAGAGAGAGAGAGAGAGAGAGAGAGAGAGAGAGAGAGAGAGAGAGAGAGAGAGAGAGAGAGAGAGAGAGAGAGAGAGAGAGAAAAAAAGAGAAGAAAAAAAGTAGTAAATACTAATCTGCAGCCATAGTATAGGTCACTCGGTTGTTAGTTAAAGTTTGTTTTGTTTAAGGACACCACTAGAGCACATTCATTTGTTAATCATCGGCTACTGGGTGTCAAATATTTGATAATTCTGACATATAGTCTTAGAAACGAACTCCGCTACATTTATCCGTTTTCCGCACGCATACATACATACATACATACATACATACATACATACATACATACGTAAGCGGGATCAACCGCGTAGATTGTAGGCCCCATGCATATGGTTGAGCTAAAGAAACTTCCTTTTTATGGAAGCTTCGATAGCTCAGAGCGTATCGTGGTTAGTCTTGCAATTTGCGGGCGAATCGGTGCCACAGGTTCGAGTCCCAGCAACGGCATGGGACAATTTTTGAGGCCAGAAAGGATTTAATTATCCCCTGCGCCAGTGCGTTAATATCTATGTATGTAAAAGTCAACCTCGACATACATACAATATATAGATATTCATACATCAACATACACACACACACACACACACACACACACACACACACACACACACATATATATATATATAGAGAGAGAGAGAGAGAGAGAGAGAGAGACCGACACACACTCACACACACACACACACACACACACACACACACACACACACACACACACACACACAGAGAGAGAGACACACACACACATACGCACACACACAATCATACACACAAACGCACACATACATCTGCAAATACACACACACGCACACGCACACACACATATATTTATATATTGTTATATCTTCATTTTATATTGTTATATGTTTATTGTATATATTTATTGTATATTGTTATATATTTATAGTATATTGTTATATATTTATAGTATATTGTTATATATTTATTATATATTGTTATGTATTTATTGTATATTGTTTTGTATTTATTGTATATTGTTTTGTATTTATTGTATATTGTTATATATTTATTGTACATTGTTATATATATATATATATATATATATATATATATATATATATATATATATATATATATATATATATATATATATATATATATATATATATATATATTGTTATATATATATATTGTTATATATTTATTGTATATTGTTATAGATTTATTGTGTATTGTTATAGATTTAACGTCCTTTCATCTAGACAGCTCACTTGTTAACTTGTATATTGTTATAGATTTATTGTATATTGTTATAGATTTATTATATATTGTAATATATTTATTGTATATTTTTATAGATTTATTGTATAATATTACTGTTATAGATTTATTGTATATTGTTATAGATTTATTATATATTGTAATATATTTATTGTATATTGTTATAGATTTAACGTCCTTTCATCTAGACAACTCACTTGTTAACTTGTATATTGTTATATATTTATTGTATATTGTTGTAAATTTATTGTATATTGTTATAGATTTATTGTATATTGTTATATATTTGACGTCTTTTCATCTAGACAGCTCACTTGTAAACTTGTGTACTGATCTTATGTTACTGAATGGTGACCTTGAGCGTAATGAAGTTCTGTTCGGTTCTGATTTGTTCTATTGATCGATACATTCGGTAATATCCGTATTCCAAGTCCAATGTCAGTCGGGAACGCCGATCCCTTCACGTCAACTGGGTTACGTTCAGACAACCGTTTGAAGCCAACGTTTGCTTGACTGGTTTTAAACCGAATGACCACTTCGGGAACTAGTCAAAATAAGTTTGCAAACGCTTAGAGAAAAAAAGGCTGGCTGAACGTTATAGTGGTTTCTTTCAATTCTACTATGAATACAAAGTTTGTTTTGTTCAACGACACCACTAGAGCACATTGATTTATTAATCATCGGCTATTTGGATGTCAAACATTTGGTAATTTTGACATTATAGACTTAGAGAAGAAACCCGCTATATTTTCCCATTAGTAGCCAGGGATCTTTTATATGCACCATCCCAAAGACGGAATGACACATACCACGGCCTTTGATATACCAGTCGTGATGCGCTGGCTGGAATGCGAAATAGCCCAATGGGCCCACCGACGGGGATCGATCCAAAACCGAGCGCGCATCAAGCGACCGCTTTACAATTGGGTTACTGGGTTCTTTCAATTCTAGTATGGATATATAGTCATGATAACAAAAAGTGACTAGCATTACTAATTAAACTATAGAACACAGCGATTATCAGATAATAAACTTCAACATGTATTGAACTTTGTTTCTTTTATTCTCGATCTCTCCGCTTGCGAACATCTCGGTCTCCTCTGTTCTAACATCCGCCCGACAGGCATTACTCACGAAAGAAGATTTATGTTTAAACGCCAATTCGTTGGTAAATGCCTATAACTGGTAAACAGTAACTGTTGCTTTTGTTCAACAAATATACAAACGCAGTGGTTTATTTCCGGTGGCCAGCTGACGCTGTCTTTGCCGCGGTTATCGTAAACCGAAAAACTAGGGCACGTTAAGCCAGACGTTCGCCGCTAACGCTTGTTAGTTTAAAGTTTGTTTTGGTTAACGACACCACTAGAGCACATTGATTTATTATTTTGACATATAGTCTTAGAGGGGAAACCAACTACAGTTTTCCATCAGTAGCAAGGGATCTTTTGTAGGCACTTTCCCCAATACAGGACAGCACATACCACGGCCTTTAACCAGTTGTGAAAAGCTTTTTTTCTGCTTTTTTTGCTGAACGACACCACTAGAGCACATTGATTAATCAGTCATCGGTTGTCAAACAGTTTGTAATTCTGCCATATAGTCTTAGGGGAAACCCGCTACATTTTTCCATTAGCAGCAGGAGATCTTTTATATACACTTTCCCACAAACAGGAAAGCACATACCACGGCTCTTGACCATTTGTGGTGCAATAGTTAAAATGAGAGGGGGGGAGGGGGGAAACATTCAGTCGAATAAATCCAACGAGATAAATTCGATCCTGCGACGCAAGCACCTCAGGCGAGCGCTCAACCACCTGAGCTAAATCCAACCCTAACTGATGCTTGTTAGACTGGTTTTCCACTAACGCTTGTAGACTGGTCTTTACAGGTAGCACTAAACCAAATAATTTTCGGCTGGGTCAAAGATCGAGGTGCACCGAACTTTTGATAGAGAAGTCCTGTGATTGGTTATAAATGTGAGTGTGTTGGTTGTAAAAAAAAAAAAAGTTTCATCTGGGCTAAAAATATATGCAATTTTATTTCATCTAGTACCACTGTGTCAGGTAGGGGTTGTAGTACTGATATTTATGGGTCATAGTTTGGTTGATATATTTCATATAGTGTTTTTAAACACAAACGTTAACATGGTCGCCTATGGGATTTTATTTGGTATAGACATACCTACAATACACATCGAAGTGAATTTCCACATCTAGAATTAGTCCAAATAGTCTGCAAGCGTTCTGCGAAAAATGGCTAGCAGAGAACGTAGACCTGAGAGAAATCGTTGTATATTTTTTGTCAGTGTTCCTGGAAACTGCGCCTTCTAGCTACAATTGGCAGGAACAATAAACACGTGGCCATCACCTGCAAGTGCAGATCGTAGTGTTTATCTTGGAAATTGCATTCTGCCGGGGGTCAATAACCCGACAAACAAACCATTTATTACTCGATCTGATCCCTCCAGCGTGCCGATATCAGTGCCATATAGCATGACCGGTAGATCGAAACACGGTGAACCCCACGTGATATACAATATATATATAGAGAGAGAGAGAGAGAGAGAGAGGGGAGATGAGAGAGGACGAGAGGAGAGGAGAGAGAGAGAGGACAGAGAGAGAGAGAGGGAGAGAAGAGAGAGAGAGAGAGAAGAGAAGGGGAGGGAGGGGGGGACGATGAGAGATAGAGAG
This sequence comes from Gigantopelta aegis, assembly GCF_016097555.1. NCBI lineage: Eukaryota > Metazoa > Mollusca > Gastropoda > Neomphalida > Peltospiridae > Gigantopelta > Gigantopelta aegis. The sequence goes on along the minus strand of NC_054699.1, from coordinate 42,258,079 downwards.
AGAGAAGAGGAGGGCAGGAGCAGAGATAGCGGGAGAGAGAGTCGACAATTTTATGTTCATCATTTAACTTTACACAGTGTATAACGTCAGGTCATGGAGAGACATTTATAAATATATAAAAATATATGGAATAAATATTTTTAATTTTAAAAAACCCATGACAGTACATACCACGGCCTTTGATGTACTAATGGGGCGGGATGTAGCCCAGTGGTAACGCGCTGTCGTCTAGGATCGATCCTTGTCGGGGGGTTGGCTCATTCAGTTATTTCACCACGACTGATACATCAAAGGCCGTGGTATGTGCTATCCTGTCTGTGGAATGGTGCATATAAAAGATCCTTTGCTACTAACTGAAAAATGTGGCGGGTTTCCTCGCTAAGACTATATATAAAAAATTACCAAATGTTTCACATTCAATAGCCGATGATTAAAAATATCAATGTGCTCTAGTAGTGTCATTAAACAAAACAAACTTTAACTTTAACCATAACACCGGCCTCGGTGGCGCCACCGGACTACAGGCTGGTAGGTACAAGGCTCGCAGCCCGGTACCGGCTCCAACCCAGAGCGAGTTAAGGACTTAATGGGTAGGTGTAAGGCCACTACACCTGCTTCTCTCTCACTAACCACTAACCAACTAACTAATAACCCACTGTCCTGGACAGACAGCCCAGATAGCTGAGGTGTGTGTGTGCCCAGGACAGCGTGCTTGAACCTTAATTGGCTATAAGCACAAAAATAAGCTGAAATGAATGGAATTAACCATAACAGTTGTTCCATTTTTCGCTGGGTCGACAGAAACAAAGAAAGAATTGTTTTATTTAACGACGCACTCAACACATTTTATTTATGGTTAACTGTGTCGACAGGTGCGAGTTTCGACTCTAGAGACGAGGTTTTTCAAAGCTTTTAACATGAACTAGACGAAACACTCTTTGTGATGGCCAGGGCCAATTAGTGGACATTCTGCCGTAATGACAAAACAGAAATTTAATTATTAATAACGTAATTTAGTCATTACTATAACGCGATAACTGCGCCTCGCGTAATTCGCTTCACCTACTTGTTATTCAATGGCGTCTTCTAGTGAAGGTTTAATAGGTCGGCAGATTTGTCATACAGCAAAAAAAAAGGTTTATTGTTTGTTTTGTTTAACGAGAAAGAGCCCAATGGGCCCACCGACGTGGACGATCCTCCAGACCGACCGCGCCTCAAGCCATCACTTTATCATGAG
>NC_054699.1:42243071-42255571 GCF_016097555.1 Gigantopelta aegis | reverse complement strand
GGGATCTTTTATATGCATTTGCTCCATAGACAGGGCAGCACACACCACGACCTTTGGTATACCAGGAGCTGGGTACAAGATGCGACAAAAATGATTTTTAAAAATCAAAGAATGGGTCCACCGATTACAGCAAACAGTTTGTTTTGTTTAACGACACCACTAGAGCACATTGATTTATTGATCACTGGCTATTGGATGTTAAACATTTCGTAGTTTTTACATATAGTCTTAGAAAGGAAACCCGCTACATTTTTCCATTGGTAGCAAGGGATCTTTTATATACACCATCCCACAGACAGAACAACACATGCCACAGCCTTTGGTATACCACTCGTAGTGCACTGGCTGGAACGAGAAATAGCCTAGTGAACCCACCGACGGGGATCGATCCTAGACCGACCGCGCATCGGGCGAACGCTTTACCACTGAGGTACCTCCCCCATCCCCGCCCCCAATACTACAGCAATGCAAATCAATCAACCATTGTCATATATGAAGCATAGAAAATACATTAACATATTAATATGCGTGTGTACATTTTATGAAATATTTATCAGTTAATCAGTGGTAGTAATATTAGGTTCGAGGTATGGAAACTGAAAACAGGAAACGTTGGGGGTTTTGTGTGGGTTTTTTTTTTTTTTTTTTTTTTCTTTTTCAAATATCTCATAACAATATTGGCCGATTTGTAACGCAATATGAGTCAACTGGAGAACTAGAGAAAGAAATGTTTTATTTAACGACTCACTCAACACATTGTATTTACGGTTATATGGCGTTAGACATGGTTAAGGACCACACAGATATTGAGTGACGAAACCTGCTGTCGCCACTTCATGGGCTACTCTTTTCCATTAGCAGCAAGGGATCGTTTATATGAACCATCCCACAGACAGGGTAGTACATGCTACGGTTTTTGATATACCAGTCGTGGTGCACTGGTTGGAACGAGAACTAGCCCTAGAACTAGAGTACTCGTCCGTGGAATATACGGAGCAATACACTCAAAACGTGTAATGGATTAATGTTGTCCGACGTTCACTTCACTAACAGTAATTACATAGTTCATTAACAAAGATCAATTCCCGATCACAACAATGCCTTCATTAGCCACTAGATCCTACTGCAGGGCGCACATTAAGTCAATAATTTTCTTAATGTGCACAGCGAGTCGCTTCCCTCTATTTAGAAAATTTAAAATGGCGGGGAAAGTCATGAAGGTTGTCGTTGTATGTCTAAAATTGTATCTATATTTATATGAACACCAACCTGTGGTATGTGTATAACGATGTTCTTAAAATATGTACATGAATCTAATGTATTTAGAGTTTTTGTTGTAGATATTGTTCTTGTAGAATTTTATTTATTGGTCTTTGTATAACCGGCCTCGGTGGCGTCGTGGCAGGCCATCGGTCTACAGGCTGGTAGGTACTGGGTTCGGATCCCAGTCGAGGCATGGGATTTTTAATCCAGATACCGACTCCAAACCATGAGTGAGTGCTCCGCAAGGCTCAATGGGTAGGTGTAAACCACTTGCACCGACCAGTGATCCATAACTGGTTCAACAAAGGCCATGGTTTGTGCTATCCTGCCTGTGGGAAGCGCAAATAAAAGATCCCTTGCTGCCTGTCGTAAAAAGAGTAGCCTATGTGGCGACAGCGGGTTTCCTCTAAAAACAGTGTCAGAATGACCATATGTTTGACGTCCAATAGCCGATGATAAGATAAAAAATCAATGTGCTCTAGCGGCGTCGTTAAATAAAACAAACTTTACTTTTTTTTTGGTCTTTGTATATGTTTATTATCAACCATCTTGTCACGTGAATGTTATAAATTGTATATGTATATATTCCTCATATGTCGTTGTGAAACAGCCCGTATAAATAAATTATTGTCTTGTCTTGTCTTGTCTTGTTGGAAGATTTATTTTGTTAATAATGACGCAAGTTCTTCAATTTTGATTTAGTGAGTACGTTAGCTTTGGTTTTTGTGTCCATTCGTTACACTATTTCGGTTGAGAAACGGTTGAAACATGGTGCCACAAGTTTTGAATACCAGGTATTATATAGGAAGGAAGGAAGAAAATGTTTTAGTTAATGACACACTCAACACATTTTATTTACGGTTATATGGCGTCGGACATATGGTTAAGGACCACACAGATAATGAGAAAGGAAACCCGCTGTCGCCATTTCATGGGCTACTCTTTTCGATTAGCAGCAAGGGATCTGTTATATGCACCATCCCACAGACAGGATAGTACATACCACGGGCTTTGACATACCAGTTGTGGAGCACTGGCTGAAGCGAGAAATAGCCCAAAGGGCCCACCGACGAGGATCGATCCCAGACCGACCGCGCATCAAGGGAACGCTTTACCACTAGGCTACGTCACGCCCCTAGGTATTATATAGGGTAATGTAACAATTTCGGGACGTAGAAAGAACCACACTTTCCTTCCACGTCCGTTCGGAACAGGGCCGTAGCCAATCTAATTAAAATTAGCTCCACTGGTTGATTACTATTACCTGTGGATCTAACAGCACCCCGTTGGACCTCATGTCCAGTTGACCTTTCATTCGACCAATCAAAACCTTACTTGCACAATCATGCCAGTGATTTGAAAAGAGTTTGAAAACATTCTCCCGAATGACGTTATAAAAGGCGAAGTGTGATTGGTCGATATTTAAATTATTATTTATAGACGAAATGTCACGTGGACATGGGAGTGCACGCAATGCTGTTAGATCTACTGGTAGACCAGTAGAGCTAATTTTAATCAGATTGGGCCGTAGCTAGGATTTTTTTGTTAAGAAGAGAATTTTCTTTAAGTTTCTATAATGCTTTCCGGATTTTTTCTGCCCCCCCCCCCCCAGCCCCCCTGCCCCCCTCCCCGCTGGCTACGGCCCTGCGGACTAACTACATCCCACTCCAATTTGTTACGATAAATGTGCATTGGTCTCAAATCAATATTTCTCCTTTAATTACCAATGGGAACTTCTTTGAAGCGCCACTCCTACGGTAAATATATTACACGTATGAGTTCTTCGCGGTCAAACGCTGGTTCTTGTTCGGAACAAAATGAAGAAGCAAAGTTGGGTTCATTCAGTTGGCTGGGTGACAGTCAAGGTCAAGATAAGGGTAGTAATATAACATCAATTTCCAATCATGTTGTTATGACATGTTTTGGGGCTCAGTGGTAAAGCGCTCGTTTTTTTGTTGTTGTTTTTTTTGTTTGTTTTTTTTGCGCGCGCGTTCGCTCTAAGATCGATCTCCGTCGGTGGGTCCATTGGACTATTTTTTCGTTCCAGCCAGTGCACCACGACTGGTATATCAAAAGCCGTGGTATATGCTATCCTGTCTGTCGGGTGGTACATACAAAAAATGGAAAAACAAATGTAGCGGGTTTCCTCTCTAAGACTATAAATCTGTGTGGTCCTTAACCATATATGTCTGACGCCATATAACCGTAAATAAAATGTGTTGAGTGCGTCGTTAAATAAAACATTTCTTTACTTTTCTCTAAGACTATAATGTCAAATTTACCAAATGTTTGACTTCCTATAGCCAATGATGAATAAATGAATGTGATCCAGTACTTGGATGAGTGAGAGCCAAGGTCAAAAGAAGGATAGTGATATAATATCAGGAAGAATGTTGTTGTTGTCGTTGTTGTTGTTGTGACCGGCCTCGGTGGCGTCGTGGCAGGCCATCGGTCTACAGGCTGGTAGGTACTGGGTTCGGATCCCAGTCGAGGCATGGGATTTTTAATCCAGATACCGACTCCAAACCCTGAGTGAGTGCTTCGCAAGGCTCAATGGGTAGGTGTAAACCACTTGCACCGACCAGTGATCCATAACTGGTTCAACAAAGGCCATGGTTTGTGCTATCCTGCCTGTGGGAAGCGCAAATAAAAGATCCCTTGCTGCCTGTCGTAAAAGAGTAGCCTATGTGGCGACAGCGGGTTTCCTCTAAAAAAAATCTGTGTGATCCTTAACCATATGTCTGACGCCATATAACCGTAAATAAAATGTGTTGAGTGCGTCGTTAAATAAAACACTTCTTTCTTTGTTGTTGTTGTGAAGCACGCTTGCTTTACTACACGTTCTTGCCTTCGCGAAAACAGGGTCATACCTTGATCAAAATCCTAGGGTGGGGTTGTGGGGGGGTGGAGGGTCGGGGGGATTCACTACTTTTTATAAACAAATAAAACACTATACAAATTAAACCCTGAGATGTGTATGCTATTTTCTTGAGTGAAAAAACACACAACAAAAGTGAGATATTCAGGGGGGCAACTTCCTCCCTGCCCCCCTCCCCCCGGAGGATACGGCCCTGGGCCCCGTTCCACAAAGCGATCTTAGCGCTAAGATTACCTTAAAGGGACATTGCTGAGTTTGCTGCAATTTTTAAGATGTTATCGACTAACAGAGACTTTTTAACGATTGTAAAATATTAGTGGCTGTATATTAAACGTGTTTTTGACCGTTCTAATATTTTTACTAGGTAAAATTTTTACTTTATTTCCTAAAATATTGTTTTTGTCATACGTATGAAATTATTTGAAGACAAAATCCAGTTTGGGCTTCTTACAAATATTAAGATGACCAGAAACACATTGAATAGACAGACACTGATATTCTAAACTAGAAAATATATTTAATATGTAAGTTTAATCGTAGAAATATTTTATTAGTCGAACACGTCTTACAATGCAGAAAACTCAAGAATGTCTCTTTAAGTGTATATGTCAGGTGTGCAGTTAGGTGATCTTAGGGCTAAGTTCGCTTCGTGGGACGGGGTCCTGGAAAAGCTGAGTCCTGTAACTTCCATACCACCTTTCACGTTTGCATGTATTATTTTCCATTTTAATTATTCCCTGCACTACTACATCGTCAAAGTACGCTGGCACCGTTTACTAACGTGCACGAGCCGAGTTTATTATCTAGGCACGACGTCCTCATTTCCGATTGCGTGTTGACTTGAGACTTGTTTCGCGTACAGAACGAGTCGTGACACAATGCTCCATCTACCATGAACGCTAACTAGTGTCATTTCTACACATGTATGGTTCTTAAGTTTTTACGTATATTTATCCTATGACTTACATTTGATGTTCATGTCATAAACCCATGTGATAATTTAGTGTATTCACCTGGTTAATAATGGTGTGTAAATTTAAAGGTATATGCTAATTTGCAAGGTCTCTAGGTAATAACGTGTTGGTGTTAATGGGTCATTTGTTTACAAGCCAACAAGACCTGTATACCTGAGCGTAACGTTTTTATAATATATAGTTAAAATACGTGACGTCAATTTGTGCTAGTCGTCATCACGTCATATTACAGATGGAAGCTAATTTAGTATTGTAATTTACTAAATATTGAATTAAAATGTGTTGATATATATATACATGTATATATATATATATCTATATATGGAAAATAACAATATGGAAAATATCAACCGATTCTATGTTAATCGGTTAACTGGACGAGGTTGATATTTTACATATTAATAAAACACGAGTAGCGAATTCTATTTAATCCCCTATAATATATATATATATATATATATATATATATATATATATATATATATATATATATCCCCTATTATTATTATTATTATTATTATTATTATTATTATTATTATAGGGGATTAAATAGAGGATGTTATTATAGGGGATAAATAGAATTCACTGCTCGTGTTTTATTAATATGTAAAATATTAACCTTGTCTAGTAAAATATCAACCTCGTCTAGTTAATCGGTATCTGTCTGTCTATATGCCTATATCATGTCTATGTGTCTGTCTATATCATGTCTATTAGTCTGTCTGCCTCTATATCGTCGTCGTCATCAACTTTAGAAGCGCTCGCCTGATGCGCGGTCCGCCTAGGATCATTTCCCGTTGGCGGGCCCATTGGGTAATTTCTTGTTTCAGCCAGTGCGAAACGACTGGTATATCAAAGGCCGTGGTATGTGCTATCATGTCTATGGGATGGTGCATATAAAAGATTTCTTGCTACTAACGGAAACATGTAGCGGGTTTCCTCTCTCAAAGACAATATGTCAAAATTATGAAATGTTTGGCATCCAAAAGTCGATGATTAATAAATCAATGTGTTCTACTAGTGACGTCAAACAAACTAAACTTAAATTGTTTTTTTTTGGGGGGTGGGGGTGGGGGGGGGTGTGTGTCATAAATTTACACTTACATTTCTTACACTGTTGGTGGTCCGGATCTGCAACTTTTCAACACCTAAGTCTCACATTTGAACTCATTGTTCCTGTAAGACAGCCTATATTAGGCAGTATGTGTATAAAATACCTCTTCTTCCCTAGTAATTCCCTTCCACCTAGGAGCACTACAGCAAAGCGTGACACGCAAGTCTAGCAGTGGCCCCAGATCTCCGTTAAGAGTGGACTGAAGCTCGGATTCTCACTAACTGCTCCAATATGCAATCAATGTTACAGTTATCGATTTTTAACTCAAACTCTTCAACGTCTATTCGATCACGGCGTTACGACGGAGAACGCCGAAGCAACACTGTCTTAATGGTGGGAATAATAATATATTCCTTGAACGACGAGCAGACGTGCATAGCAGAGGAAACCGCCAACTCGGGTTTTTGTTGATAGTTTTCTTAAGATGGGGTTTCTTAACTAGTGTGTTATTTTCTGTCATAACTGTGTGTGTGTGTGTATGTGTGTGTGTGTGTGTCTCTCTCTCTCTCTCTCTCTCTCTCTCTCTCTCTCTCTCTCTCTCTCTCTCCCTTCTCTCTCTCTCCTCTTCTCCTCTCCTCCTCCTCCTCCCTCCCCCTCCCTCCCCCCCCTCCTCTCTCTCTCTCTCTCTCTCTCACGTACCACGTCTTTTGACCAGTTGTGGTGCACTAATTGGAACGAGAACAAAACCAATCAGTACAAAATGGATCCACCGAGGTGGTTCGATCCTGCGACCAACCTAGAAAAACACACGAACAAGTCTCAAATTGTGCCGAGGTCGAACCTAGCTCAGTCGGTAGAGCGCTCACCTTGTGTGCTTGGGTTCGTGGTATGTGCTGTCCTGTCTCTGGGAAAGCGTATATATAAAAGATCCTTGCTGTTAACCGAAAAATTTAGCGGGTTTTCTCTAAGATGGCGAGTCAAAATTATAAAACGCTTGACATCCAATAGTCGGTGATTAATAAATCAACACAATCTACTGGTGTTGTTAAACATACAAAAAAACACAAAAACAACAACAACAAAAAACCCAAAACACCCACACGAAACGGTTCAAACTGTGTCACTATGGAGAAAAAGAAAAAAAATCTTTCCATGCCACAATCAGAAAATCCAGATTCCAGTAGAGCCGCAATACACATTGCCCCGCCGAGGGCGATAGCGGACTATCAAAGCGTATTAATCGAGGACGACTGGTCGTTATTGCAGGTCAAAGTTGGTAAGTGCTAACTTGAATGCGAATCGGCGATTTCAGGCACTGAAGATGTTATTGACCAAAACCGAAGAACCCGGATAATTATTTCTCTCTTTGAGAGTTTGATTAAAGAAGACTAAATTAAATTTCTTTTCGACTGACGATTTTGGTTTAATCTAGCCAAATAATGGTGGAACTGTGAAATGACTGGGGAAGGGGGGGGGGGGGGGGGGGGGGGGGTTGGTTTTGGGGTTTTTTGAATTATATATATCGGGGAATTTCGATCTATGCAGCAATTTTGCAAAGACAAACAAGCTTATTTGAAATGCTCTAGAATTACCTAAACAACGGTGTAATGACATAATATCTCTTTGTATCTCTATCAATCGGTTTGTCAGGCTGTCCTATTTATGTCTCACTTTTTCTCTCCCCCGTCTCTCGCTCTTGCCAGGCACGGGATAGACATGCCCGACACCTTAGTGGTATAGGGGCATGTTAACAGGGCTCTCTGTTCTTCTTTTTCTCTCTGTCTCTCTCTCTGCCTCTCTGTCTCTGTCTCTCTCTCTCTGTGTGTGTGTGTGTGTGTGTGTGTGTGTGTGTTTCTCTGGCTCTATTTCTCGTTTTCTTTTTCTAGGTATCTTTCTTTCTGTTTCTCTATGCCACGCTCTCTCTCTCTCTCTCTCTCTCTCTCTCTCTCTCTCTCTCTCTCTCTCTCTCCTCCTCTCTCTCTCTCTCTCTCTCGCTCTCTCTCTCTCTCTCATTCCGTGTGTACGTACGTGTACGTATACGTATGTATATAGGTACATACATACGCACGTACGACTGCATGCATGTGCGTGCGTGCATGCAGGTACATAAGTTTGGGACAGATGGGAAATAAAACGGGTGGTGGTACTAACTTTGCTATTTTTTTTAATACTATTACTAACCAATCTGATTGCAATTAGCTCTACTGGTCTACCAGTGGAGCTAATTTTAATTAGATTGGTTAGTAACGGCAGAATTTTTCCAAAAAGGGAGTGTCACGTGGTTCAGTCGACCTGTTACGTCATTGTTCTAGATTGTTCTATGTAATCAACAACACGCAAACGTCGTGTGGTACTTTTTAGAGCATTCTATGTTTACATCATGACCTCGAATAGTTTGATAAACAAATTAATTAGGTCAGTTAAATACTAACTACGTGTACGTGTATTATACACTACCGCTATATACAAAGGTACCCGTGTCTGTGCCTACAGGTAACAGACTACACACCTCCCCCCCCCCCCCCCCCCCCCCCCCCCCCCCACACACACACACACACTCCGATCCTTTGGATCCGCGCCTGTAGGTGGGTAAGTAGGTACACGAAGAAATGCTTAACTATGGAAATTGCACTCAAGACTACAACCGTAATTAGTTCAATGAATCACTGTTTAGATTACCGGTATCCCCTATAGCTCTCAACTCATCCTAGTCATTATTGCTGGCAAGGCCTACATCCCCAGAGATTGAAAAAAAAAAAACTCTGATGAATTTGATTTAATTGCAGCATTTGCAGCTTGTTTTTTTACGTATAACTTCCTGCTTTGTTTCTTTACACAGCTGGGATGTAGCTCAGTGGTAGAGCGCTCGAAAAGCGTGTCGTAAGTCGCTGTATCGATCTTCCTCGATGGGTCTTGGTAAGATGTTGGAAAGAGAGAGAGAGAGAGAGAGAGGAGAGAGAGAGAGAGAGAGGAGAGAGAGAGGGGGGGGAGAGGAGAAGAGAGAGACAGGGACACACCAGAGAGATGAGACACACTGAGACAGGGGGGCAGAGGCCGAGAAAGAGGGCATAGACTGAGAGAAGAGAGGCAGAAAGAGCCAGAGAGAGAGATAGAAGAAAAAGGAAAGAGGGAAAGGGAGGGCTCAGAGAGAGAGAGAGGAGAGAGAGAGAGAGATAGCGAGAGAGACCCATGCAGAAGAGAGAGAGAGAGAGAGAGAGGAGAAAGAGAGGAGAGAGAGGAGCAGGCCAAGCAAATCAGGAGAGAAGAGAGAGAGAGAGAGAGCAGAGAGAGAGAGGGGAGAGGAGAGGAGGAGGGAGAGAGGAGAGGAGAGACGAGGGCAAGAGAGAGAGACAAGAAGAGGAGAGGGAGAGAGAGAGACGGGAGAAGAGAGAAGAGAGGGATGGAGACGAGAGAGAGGAGAGAGAGAGAGAGAGATGTGAGAGATGAGAGAGAGAGAGAGAGGCTGGAGAGGAGGAGAGAGAGAGAGAGAGGAGAGAGAAAGGAGAGAGAGAGCAGAGAGAGAGAGAGAGAGATGGAGAGAGAGAGATGGGAGAGAGAGAGAGAGGAGAGAGCGAGAGAGAGCGAGAGAGAGGGGGGAAAAGAGAGAGACACACCACACCACACACACACAGAGAGAGAGGCAGAGGCTGAGAAAGAGAGGCAGAGGCAGAGAGAGAGAGAGAGAGAGAGAGAGAGAGAGAGAGAGAGAGAGAGCGAGGCAAAGGCAGAGAAATCAGAGAAGAGAGAGAGAGAGAGAGAGAGAGAGAGAGAGAGAGAGAGAGAGAGAGAGAGAGAGAGAGAGAGAGAGAGAGAGAGATGGGAAGAGAGAAAGAGAGAGCGAGAGGTGTATACTACCAAATCAAATCCCATAGACGACAATAGTAACATATGTGGCTAAAACTCCTACCTGCAACGTATCAACCGACATAAACGCCACGGATATAAATACTACCACCCCTTACACTTAAAGTGAATCAGAAAAAAATGGGGGTCAAGCTGCTCGTTTCTGAGATAACGGGTAGCGTCTATGACTACCCTAGTTTCGCACAAAATTCGAGTACTGTTTTTTTTACAGGTACCCCATACATGTTTCAAGCACAAGGCTACTTGACACATTGGTACTAGATGAAATAAAATTGCAAATTTTTTTTACCCAGATGAAATTATTATTTTTTACAACCAAAACACTCACATTTATAACCAATCACAGGACTTTTGGTGTTCACTTCTCTATCAAAAGTTGGGTGCACCTCGAACTTTGACCCAGCCGAAAGTTATTTGGTTTAGTACTACCAGATAAGAGAGAGACGGACAGAGAGCGCATGCGTGTGTGTGCGTGCGTGTGTGTGTGCGTGCGTGTGCGTGTGCGTGTGTGTGTGTGTGGTTCCTCGATTAAGAATTCCACATAAATATATCTACTATAGAAATGACGTTACGGTTAAACACAGTTTCTAAACGTAAACAGCTTTAAGTGGTGAACTGATATTACGTGTTGTTTTACCACATCCGCAAACTCAAGTACGTCAAGTCATCCAAGGGGTGGCTTGAAAGAGAAGGTATAAGACTGTTAACATAAGAGAAAAAAACCCACACTGTGTGAATTGCGTTCTGTAACATTATAAAGGAGTGTTGAGTGAAACGTCAAGGGTGTAGAACACCGAATCAAATCTCATAGATGACAATAGTAACATGTGGCTAAAACTCCTACCTGCAGCGTATCAATCGACGTATACACCGCGGATATAAATACTACCACCCTTCACTCTTAAAGTGAATCAGAAAAAAATAGGGGTCAAGCTGCTCATTTCACATATTGTCATGCTATTTTTAGTATGACCCCGCATGTGTTTCAAGCACAATGGTAGTCGGTACATTGACATTAGTTGAAATTAAAGTACAGGAATTTACTGGGCAGATGAACCTACATTGCATCACAACAAACACTGTAACATTGATAAACAATGGCAGGAATTGTGGTATTAACTGCTCTATCACAAGTTAGAAGCAGTTTATTTTGTTTAACGACACCACTAGAACACATTGATGTATTAATCATTGGCTATTGGATGTCAAACATATGGTCAATTTGACACAGTCATAGATTGGAAACCCGTCCATTAGTAGCAAGGGATCTTTTATATGCACCATCACACAGACAGGATAGCACATACCACGGTCTTTGATATACCAGTCGTGGTGCACTGGCTGGAACGAGAAATAGCCCAATGGGCCCACCGACGAGGATCGATCTTAGACCGACCGCACATCAGGCGTGCGCTTTACCATTAGCTGGACGGCACTTTAGAAATGAACCGGTTTACGCAGAGATCCGGTTTAGACAGAGTCCACTGTATATATATATATTAGCCCAGTGGTAAAGCGTTCGCTTGATGTGCAGTCGGTCTGAGATCGATTCCCATCGGTGGACTCATTGGGCTATTTCTCGTACAGCCGATGCACCACGACTGCTATATCAAAGGCCGTGATATGCACTACCCTGTCTGTGGGATGGTGCCTATAAAAGATCCCTTGCTGCTAATCGAAAAGAGTAGCCCATGTAGTGGCGACAGCGGGGTTCGTCTCTCGATATCTGTGTGGTCCTTAACCATATGTCCGACGCCATATAACCGTAAATAAAATGTATTGAGTGTGTCGTTAAATAAAACATTTCCTTCCTCATAAAGCAAATCTCGACCAATCAATAAATGATAAAATCAGGAGCGGGACGTAGCCCAGTGGTAAAGCGCTCGTCTGATGCACGGTCGGTCTAAGATCGATCCCCGTTGGTGGGCCCATATGGGGTATTTCTCGTTCCAGCCGGTGCACAACGACTGGTACACCAAAAACCTTGGCATGTGCTATCCTGTCTGTGGGATGGTGCATATAAAAGATCCCTTGCTGCTAAACGAAAAGAGTAGCCCATGAATTGGCGACAGCGGGTTTCCTCTCTAATGATAAAATGTAGCGGATTTCCTCTCTAAGTCTATGTGTCAAAATTACCAAATGTTTAACATCCAATAGCCGATGATTAATAAATCAATGTGCTCTAGTGGTGTCGTTAAACAAAACAAACTTTAAACTGCGCACCACGTGTTTGCTACTTAGCCCAAAGGGTGAGCGATCTCCATATGTATCTCATAAAGCAAATCTTGACCAATCAATAAATGACAAAATCGTATCCGCGGAATCGTCTGCTGGTACTCGGCGTTTCCGCTGCTCGCGCGCTCTTTCTCTCTCTCTCTCTCTAACTCTCTCACTCTCTCTCTCTCTCTCTCTCTCTCTCTCTCTCCCTCTCTCTCTCTCTCTCTCTTCCCATCTCTCTCTCTCTCTC
>NC_054699.1:42183071-42240571 GCF_016097555.1 Gigantopelta aegis | reverse complement strand
CCTTATAAAACAGCGGCAGCTTTGTGTAATTCTTTGAAATCTAGATTCCACGTGATGATGACAAATACAGAATCAGCCTAAATGGATGGAATAACTGTTCTCCGGAGGACAGAACTGTTCCTGTCGTATTTATATTGAATATGGCCGTGATGACCACAATAATATTTATTTATTTTCTTATTTTCTTCCTTTAGCCAACCGACGCCATATAACCGTAAATAAAATGTGTTGAGTGCGTCATTCCTTCCTTTCTCCTTCCTTCCTTTAGCCAAATCAGGGGGGCGGGACGTAGCCCAGTGGTAAAGCGCTCGCTTGATGCGCGGTCGGTGTAGGATCGATCCTCGTCGGTAGGCCCATTGCTCTATTTCTCGTGCCAGCCAGTGCACCACGACTGGTATATCAAAGGCCGTAGTATATGCTATCCTATCCTACTTGTGGGATGGTGCATATACTAATGAAAAGAAAATGTGGTAGATTTCCTCTCTAAGACTATACGTCAAAATTACTAAATGTTTGACATCCAATAGCCGATGATCAATAAACCAATGTGTTATAGTGGTGTCGTTTAGCAAAACAAAACTTACATTCCTTTGCCGTAACACAACAAAGTTCACTTCCGGGTGAAAGTTCATTTATCACTATCTACTATAGTTCCTAATTGTGATATATGTTGTGGTTCACATATTCACTTCTAGTAATTTGGGAAGATTTAAAACAATTTGTATTTTTCAATGGTAAGCCTTCTGGCTGGATTTTGCCCATGTTACTTGGTATTATTATGCATTGACTTTTTAGAACATGGATGTATAGCGAAAGAGGCGGCCGGTGTGAATGGGTTCCTGAACGACCTGTTCGGACAGGTCATATATAGCAACAAACAAACAAAAGAGTCGGAAATGTTCTCAATTTTGGAGCGAAAATAAATGTCTATATAATGTATGTTCGTTGTGGTGTATGTTGTTATAGTGTCAACGAGAACCCGTTCTATTGGCAATATTCATTTGAAGTTGGGCAATTTAACATGGATTTCAATGACAGGTGACATATGTGTAGTGAGACCTTAGCCAAACTATGGGTGAAGCACGTTGTTTCAGGGCTTGAAATTCACCAGCCTGAACTGCTTGCTTACGACTGGTTTCCATCTCATCATATGCACTTTTGATGTAAGGCGCAGAAACCAGTCTGTCATTGAGCAAAGTCAAAACGGTTTTAGCATGGCCACATCCTTCTGGTTCAGGTATGTCCGCCCTGGCCCTTGTCTCCAAAAGGAGCCACCATTGGCGTTCCGCTTGCTGAATATGTCTACGGTGCACATTCGATAATGCACATTCGGTATGTTCTGTATTGATTCGGTAGTCTCCGACTGAAATTCGGTAATCTCCGGATTAATTAAATAATTTAAATAATATAAATAATCGCTGCCTCTGGTATGACCAGAGTGGAAAGAGGAATCACTATGAGCGCTCGGTTTGTTGAATATATCTACAGTGTAATGTACATTCGGTATGTTCCGTATACATTCGGTAGTCTCCGACTGAAATTCCGTAATCTCCGGATTAATTAAATAATATCTGCCTCTGGCGGGTTCCCAGTCTAGAGCTCCACGCGGTAAGACGTGTTTGTTTCGCGTGTGCACACTGCACGTGCTTTCGTGTGCTTGACTTGGGGTCCTTCATTTCGTTGTTTTTGTCAGCGAAATGAAGTTTTCTACTGGGATGTATGCGGCCATTGGAACTGATTGAACGCTGGAACGCTTCTCGTTTCGACAGCCTGCACCACCAGGTTGGATTCTTTTTTAGCGAGATTCCTCGCCTCCACGTTATTTCTCCGTCTGACTGTCGACTTTGGGGGTTTTTCGTGACTCGTATGACGGCCATTCTGCAGAACGCCACGGTTGTTCGCGTTTAGTCTCTCATGTCCGAGCCTGTCCTAGCAGCACTGGAAGATTGACCGCCCCACTCTAAGAAGAAATAGGAAGCGGGGTCGGCCCCTACTACTCTTTTTCTAGACTTTACCTTGCTTTATAGTGATACCATCTCATATCCTCCGGAGTCGGGCCGTCCGCACCACTATACCAACACATGACGACTGGACTATACCCGCCTGATACTCTCTCTCGTTCAGACGGATCCGGCTTCTCGAGATCTGTATTTCAGCACAGCACTACACCTTCAACGTCTAATGACTGTCAATCTAGAGGTTTTCTTGACGGGATGCAACCCATCTCGTCCATACAAGCTGTGCACCCAAACGGCCTTATCGAGGCCACTCATGTGGACATATAGATTACTTTCTTTTTTTAATATTATTAAATAGTCCGATCCTCTTTTCTTTCTCTTATTTATTTTTGGACTGTCCTTCTAAAATGTTCTAAATTATATAAATATTCGGCCGAACAGTCAATTCTTTTTATTAGCTATTTAATTTTATTAGCTTTTTTTACTAATTGCTATTTTTAAAATTCTACCCATTTTCAACTCTACCCTCCAACTCCCCCCTCCCCCCATCCCCGAGTCAGGCCACCGATCTTATCGGAGGTGGGACTCTGGGTGGGCGTGTTCGAAACCCTAGTGGTATATGAGCACGTTAAAGTAGTTACCTACCTATCTGCCTCTGGCATGACCAGAGACTTGGTCCAGTGTGGTAGGAGGAGGAGCCACCACGATGAGCGTTCGGCTTCCTCGAATATGTCTACTGTTCCATCTCCATTCGTTCTGTATGGATTCGGTAATCTCCGTATGAATTCGGTAATCTCCGGATTAATTAAATAATCTCAGTGTTCATTCCGAAAACTTCGCGTAAAATTGGTGGGAAACCGAATGGATTTGTGCTCTAGATCAGCAATCACCGACAGCGCCACCTAACAGTCGAGATTGAGCTATCTTCAGTTGGTCGGCTCGGTGATGTAGGGCTTTCCAATGATCTTTTTCGTCAATTACTTGTCAAATAGCGTGACCTCTGACCCAGGCTCCTGCTCGCCAGTCAGTAGTTGGCTCCAAGTGGAATGCCGCACTGCGATGGGTATTTAAACGACATTGGTGTTGGGGATCGGTTGGAATTTCATCATCGATCATCGATTATGATCGGTTCGCACCGACCGATCAACTTTCGATTACACAATCGGTCAGAATTATATGCAAATAAGAAGGATTGCAATTACAAGGATCGTGCACCTATTGCCATATCGGTTTGAGCGCTCGCTTGTAGTGCATGCGTCGCATGATCAAACCACCTCGGTGGATCCATTCAACTGACTGGGCTATTTATCCTTCCAGCCAGCGCACCACGACTGGTATATCAAAGCCCGTGGTATGTGCTATCTTGTGTATGGGATGGTGCATATAGAATATCTCCTGTAGCGGATTTCCTCTGACTACGAGTCAGAATTAAAAAAAAATTGACATCCAAGAGCTGATGATTAATTAATCAATGTGCTCTAGTGGTGTCGTTAAACGAAACACACTTTAATCGCAACACCACCAAAGCTGATCTAAATCGAAATTAAGTCAAGTTCAGGGAAACAAATAAATCCAAATATAGAGAAGCCCTGGAAGGACTACAGTTTTAAAGAAATGGACAGGACAACTTTTCTTAGGAACCAATGTCCCAAGTACGAAACTTGCGTTCCTTTTGGTTTTAACGCTGATTGTGGTTTTTGATGTATAAAAAGTGTAAATATTCTTTAATTCATTTATAGTTATTTTTCTGGATACGAACCAAGTACCTGCCATCTATAATTCCGATGGCTTACCCACTACACATCACCGTGGTCTGTCTATCGTTCCATTTACTTTTACGCTGGTTGTAGAGATTGGTGTGCAGCGTGTAGTTCATCTCATTTAAACCTATTTTCGTGCTTATATCCAATTACGGTTCAAGTACGCTGTCCTGGGCACACACCTCAGCTATATGGGCTGTCTATCCAGGACAGTGGGTTAGTTGTTAGTGAGAGAGAAGAGGGTGCAGTGGTCTTACACCTACCCATTAAGCTCTTAAGAAACTCGCTCTGGGTTGGAGCTGGTACCGGGCTGCGAACCCTACACCTACCAGCCTGTAGGCTGATGGCTTAACCACGACGCCACCAAGGCCGGTAACCAACCACAGATGTACTCATTTTTTCTTATTCACCGACACCCACGTGTTCCGATAGAAATCGCATTTTCTCGGCTTTCTTTGATCCACCAACTCATTAGGCTGGTCGATGGCCGCCATTGCAGATCCAGGCTAATTGCTTAGGTGTGCTGCCCGAAAAAAAAAAAAATACATGTACTAGCATATATCTGAGAAACGTTCAGGAGATCGAGTACAGGAGACTGGTAGGTACAGGGTTCGCAGCCCGGTACCGGCTCCAACCCAGAACGAGTTCTTAAGGGCTCAGTGGGTAGGTGTAAGGCTACTACACCCGCTTCTCTCTCTCACTAACCACTAATCAACTAACAACTAACTCACTGTCCGGACAGACAGCCCAGATAGCCGAAGTGTGTGTGTGTGTGTGTGTGTGTGTGTGTGTGTGTGTGTGTGTGGTGTGTGTGTGTGTGTGTGTGTGTGTGTGTGCCCAGGACAGCGAGCTTGAACCTTAATTGGATTATAAGCACGAAAATAAGTTGAAATGGAAGAAAATCGAGTGATCATGATCGCTCGCAAGAATATTTGTTCCGTTTATTTGTTGGTGGGTTGTTGGGGGGGGTGTTTTTTGGGGGGAGGGGAGGGGGGGGAGGGGGTCGCCTAACGTTAGATGAATATATGAAATGGTAGACGTTGGTACAGATACATGGACGTAACCCAGTGGTAAAGTGCTCGCGAGATGCACGTTCGGTCTGCGATCGGTCCCCGTTAGATACAATTAGGCTATTTCTTGTTCCAGTCAGTGCACCGCGACTGCTGTATATCAAAGGCCGTGGTATGTGCTATCCCTGACACAGGACAGCACATACCACGGACCCAAGCACATAAGGCGAGCTCTCTACCGACTGACACGTCTTCATTATTTTGTAGGTTGCACATAGTTGCTTCCTTGTTTCTAATACCATGGTATGTGCTATCCTGTCTGTGGGATGGCGCATATAAGAGATCCCTTATTACTAATGGGGGGGGGGGGATGTGGCGGGTTTCCTCTCTAAGGTTATTTGTCAGAATTACCAAATGTTTCACATCCAATAGTTGTAACTGTGTTGTCGATAAACAAAACAAACTGTCACGGTACCGGTCAAATTGTACGCCATAGCACACCCTAATGAATAAAGAAAAAAAGAAATGTTTTATTTAACGACGCACTCAACACATTTTATTTACGGTTATATGGCGTCAGACATATTGTTAAGGACCACACAGATATTGAGAGAGGAAACGCGCTGTCACCACTTCATGGACTACACTTTTCGATTAGCAGCAAGGGATCTTTTATATACACCTTCCCACAGACAGGATAGCACGAAAATTCCAGATACTTAGTGACTAGGTACCCGTGTGTGATACCTGAACAGTGGCGTAGTTGGGGGTGGGGTTTGGGTGGGGTTTACGGGGAGGGGGTTAGAGGGTCATGCCCCTCAATCAAACATTTTTTATTTGTAACTAATAAATTTTATAAAATTATACACACACACATACACACACACACACACACATACATACACACAGACACACAACACACACACACACATACATACACACATACATACATACACACAACACACACCACACACACACACATATACATACATACACACACATACATACATACACACACACAGAAACACACACACATACACACATACACATACACACACACAAACATACATGTACATACATACACACATACACAGTGTGGGTTGCCTCCCCCCGATATGGTCGCCACCCCCCACACCCACCCCCACCCCCGAACAGGTAGATCAGTTGTAAAGACGATGTATTCGTGAGTGTTGAATTCATACAGCCAGGTGCCACCCCCGCGTCATGAGACTGCCCTACAATCGTCTACAACAAAGTTAATCGTTACAAAGACGATCTATCAAAATCAATGGAAGGTCGTCGGCCTCAACAAAATGATGATTTAGTTTTTCTTTCTTTGCTTTGCTTTGCTTTGCTTTGTGTGTGTGAGTGTGTGTGTGTGTGTGTGTGTGTGTATGTGTGTGTGTTTGTGTGTGAGTGTGTGTGTGTTTGTTTGTGTGTGTGTGTGTGTGTGTATGTCTGTGTGTGTGTGTGTTTTGTGTGTGTGTGTGTGTGTGTTGTGTGTGTGTGTGTGTGTGTGTGTGTGTGTGTGTGTGTGTGTGTGTGTGTGTGTGTGTCTGTGTGTGAGTGTGTGTGTGTGTGTGTCTGTGTGTGTGTGTGTGTGTGTGTGTGTGTGTGTCAGCGTGTATTTGTGTGTTTTTAATGTGTGTGTGAGTGTGTTCGAGTTTAATGTTTATTATCATTAACTAACGACACCACTAGAGCACTGTGCAGGCAAAACTATTATTGGTGGTTAATCTTAAGGCAGAGATGAATTATACTTGTAGAACGCAGCCAGTGCACATTGACTGGTACACCAAAGGCCGTGGTATGTGTTATCCTGTCTCTGGAGTGGTGCATATAAAAGATCCCTTGCTGATAATCAAAAAGAGTAGCGCATGAACTTGCGACAGCGGCTTTCCTCCCTCAATATATGTGTAGTCCTTAACCATATGTCCGACGCCATATAACCGTAAATAAAATGTGTTGAGTGCGTCGTTAAACGATTTTCATCCTTCCTTCTAGTTTTCAACATATTTTGCGGGGAAGCATACCCCGAACTCCTTAGAAACTTTGCTTTACGCCTTCGACCTGTCAGTCTCCGACAGGTCCCCCCCCCCCCCCCCCCCCCCCCCCCCCCCCCCCCCCCCCCCCCCCCCCCCCCCCCCCCCCCCCCCCCAATGTCTACATGCTTCCGACATATCCGAAGTGATGAATTAATTAATTATCGGCTACTGGGCGTGTAGTCATAGAGGAAACACTTGATTTGAAATACCAGTCGTGAAGCATGGTCTAGACGGAATAAAAGATTAATAACAGGGGAACGAATCCACCTGTGTGACAGTTAATGAGTTAAATGTTTTGTTTAACGACACCATTAAATCGCATTGATTCATCAATCATCGCTATTGGATATCAAACATTTGGTAACTTTGACATATAGTCTTAGAGAGGAAACCCCAACATTTTTTTTTCATTAGTAACAAGGGATCTTTTATATGCACCATCAGACAGACAGGATAGCACATACCGCGACATTTGATATACCAGTCGTGGTGCACTGGCTGCAATGATAAACAACCCAACGGGTTCACCGACGGGGATCGATCCCAAACCGATCGAACATCAAACGAGCTCTTTACCATTGGGCTACGCCCCGCCCCTTGCAGCCGGTAAGTCAATTCAGTTATTCAGTCGTATATAGGTAGCACTAAACCAAATAATTTCCGGCTGAGTCAAAGTTCGAGGTGGACCGAAATTTTTATAGAGAAGTTAAAACCACAAGTCCTGTGATTGGTTATAAATGTGTGTGTGTTGGTTGTAAAAATCTGGGCTAAAAATGTATGTAATTTTATTTCATGTAGTACTTCTGTGTCAAGTAGGGACGGGGCGTAGCCCAGTGGTAAATGGTTCGCTTGATGTGCGGTCGGTCTAGGGTCGATCCCCGTCGGTGGACCCATTGGGCTATTTCTCGCTCCAGCCAATGCACCACGACTGGTATATCAAAGGCCGTGGTATGTGTTATCCTGTCTGTGGGATGGTGCATATAAAAGATCCCTTGCTGCTAATCGAAAAGAGTAGCCCATAAAGTCGCGAAAGCGGGTTTCCTCCCTCAATATCCCTGTGGTCCTTAACCATATGTCCGACGCCATATAATCGTAAATAAAATGTGTTGAGTGCGTCGTTAAATAAAACATTTCTTTCTTTCTTTTTTTTTCTGTGTCAAGTAGCCTTGTGCTTGGAACATGTATGGGATACCTGTAAAAAAAACAAAGTACTCAGATTTTGTGCGAAACTAGGGGTTAAACATCTGGTTATACCGAAAACGAGCCATGAAAGGTACCATTTAGTTCAGTTAATACTTTGAGGAAGGGGTTGTAGTACTGGTGGTGAACTGTAAGAAAAGAGGAAATCTAGAGGGGTCCCGGAAATTCTTGACATCCTAGGTTGAAATCTGTGCCATCTGACACATTTTTGAGAAAAGGACGATTAAAATGCAAGAAAACGCAATGTTCTGTGAGAGCAAAACAGCTGATCGGAGGAGAATTCCCACCCCTGAGTACTGATATTTATGGGTCATAGTTTGGTTGATATATTGCATATAGTGGTTTTAAACACAAACGTTAACATGGTCGCCTATGGGATTTTATTTGGTAAAGTCATACCTATACAATTAATGGGTTCACACACTTTCCAAATATAATACGGCTTGGTTTCGCTACATCTCTTGTGCTACAAATTGCGTGCACATAGAACACGCTATTACACGTGTCGTGTTTCCGTGCGTATCGTATTTCCGTGGATGTCGACGGCTTTGTACAATATACGACAGCATTTCTCGTTATGTGCGCGGCATTCCCTCAATGGGGATATCTACGACTTAATTATGACGCGTGGGACAGGGCAGGTTTCGAAATAGACGTGAATTCTTCGCATATGTCGAACAGAAGCTGTGCTTTTGAATGCACCGAAACACATGTTGCAGGTTGATATTTCAGAAGAGTCAGACTGTATGCCAGGCCATGCTGTAACTCAAAGTAGACTGTATGCCAGGACACAATCAGCTCGGAGGGGGGGGGGGGGGGGGAGAGACACACACACACACAGATAGTGAGAGAGAGTGTGAAAGAGAGAGAGAGAGAGAAAGAGAGAGACAGAGACACAGAGACAGATACACAGGGACAGAGAGAGAGAGAGAGAGGAGAGAGAGAGGAGGAGAGAGAGAGAGGATGAGAGAGAGCGAGAGATAGAGAGAGAGAGAGAGAGAGAGAGATACACACAGAGAGAGAGAGACAGACTTGAGAGAGACAGACAGAGAGTGACAGAGAGACAGAGAAAGACAGAGATAGACAGAAAGAAGAAAGAAATGTTTTTTTTAATATTTTTCGCACACATGCACTCAAAACATTTTTATTTACGGTTATATGGCTTCCAGACCGCGTCAGACATATGGTTAAGGACCACACAGATTTTCAGAAGAAACCCGCTGTCGCCACTTCATGGGCTACTCTCTTTCCGATTAGCAGCGCAAGGATCTTTTATTTGCGCTTGGGTTGCCCCCCACAGGCACGATAGCACAAAACCATGGGCCTTTTGTTGAACCACCCCCCCCCACCCGCCTTTATGGATCACTGTCGGTACAAGTGGTTTACACCTACCCATTGAGCCTTGCGGAGCACTCACTCAGGGGTTTGAAGTCGGTATTTTGATTAAAAATCCCATGCCTCGACTGGGATCCGAACCCAATACCTATCAGCCTGTAGACCGATGGCCTAACCACGACGCCACCGAGGCCGGTCGACATGGACAGAAACAGCGAGAGAGAGCTAAGATTGTTTTGTTTTAAATGACACCACTATAACACATTGCCATATTAATCATCGCCTGTTGCACCAAAAGAGAAAATGCGAGACTGAGTCAGATAGACACAGAAAGAAAGAAAGAAATAAAGAAAGAAAGAGAGAACGAAAAGAAAGAAAGAAAGAAAGAAAGAAAGAAAGAAAAAAAAGAGAGAAAAGAAAGAAAGAAAGAAAGAAAGAAAGAAAGAGAGAGAGAGAGAGAGAGAGAGAGAGGAGAGAGAGAGAGAGAGAGAGAGAGAGAGAGAGAGAGAGAGAGAGAGAGAAAGAAAGAAAGAAAGAAAGAAAGAAAGAAAAAGAAAAGAAAGAAAGAAAGAAAAAATGACGTGAAGTGTGTTTTTTCTAGATTTATATCCATTCACCTTTTTCTTCTTTTTTTTTCTCTTTTTTTTTCTTCTGAATTGATGTCTGCAATCACTGCGAGTGTGTGTGTGTCACGTGTACGCGTGTAAAGGTCACGTTCGGCGCGCTACATGGACACTCCTTATTACGGTGAGGTCTGTCGAATAATAACGGTTATTAACCGCCGCGTCGGTTTCCCTTAAATACACGTCTGTTTAGTCACCGACTAGAGCGTCTTCCCATGGCGTTGTCAATTGCTTGAAATCTACACTGAGGTCAGGTCAGGTCAAAGGGCTTAACGTGCACATTCAGAGCAAGATCTTGTAGCGCACGCCTGTCATGGGCGCTGGTGTCGAGTAACGCCGGCTCTCCCCCGTCCAGACTCCAGGACAGGAAAGGGTTTGGCACTTGTGGTGCTACTGAATTTTGAATGGCCTGTAGGATTAAAAAGTAAAGTTTGTTTTATTTAACGACGCCGCTAGAGCACATTGATTTTTTATCTTATCGTCGGCTATTGGACGTCAAACATATGGTCATTCTGACACTGTTTTTAGAGGAAACCCGCTGTCGCCACATAGGCTACTCTTTTTACGACAGGCAGCAAGGGATCTTTTATTTGCGCTTCTCACAGGCAGGATAGCACAAACCATGGCCTTTGTTGAACCAGTTATGGATCTCTGGTCGGTGCAAGTGGTTTACACCTACCCATTGAGCCTTGCGGAGCACTCACTCAGGGTTTGGAGTCGGTATCTGGATTAAAAATCCCATGCCTCGACTGGGATCCGAACCCAGTACCTACCAGCCTGTAGACCAATGGCCTGCCACGACGCCACCGAGGCCGGTGCCTGTAGGATTAAGTGCAAAATATTAAAAGATTGCGCAGTTTTCATGAGGTAATTTGGCGTATAATTTGGAACGGTTCATCGACAAGAAAAAAAAAGAAATAATTTATTTAACGACGCACTCAACACATTTTATTTACTGTTATATGGCGTCAAACATATGGTTAAGGACCACAAAAAAATGAGAGAGGGAATCCGCTGTCGCCACTTCATGGGCTACTCTTTTCGATTAACAGCAAGGGATCTTTTATATGCACCATCCCACAGACAGGGTAGTACATACCACGGCCTTTGATATACCAGTCGTGGTGCACTGGCTGGAACGAGAAATAGCCCAATGGGCCCACCGACGGGGATCGATCCCAGACCGACCGCACAGCGAGCGAGCGCTCTACCACTGGGCTACGTCCTGCCCCTCGAAAAGAAATGCACCTATACTGACTGTATATCTTTTTTATCACCCCTCCATTAGTTACTGGTCCTCTCGTTGTATCAACCAATCAGCAGTCCCGTAAGAACGATATCTGGAATGGAAGGGATTTTAAGGAAGGCGTGGGGGGGGGGGGGGGGCACAGTATCTAGTGGGGTGGGGGCAGAAGCCACATTTTGTCTCTATTGATGTGGAGTAGGACACAAAAAGGTGCATTTTCATCCTCAATCTTTGGGGGAATTTTTTTTTTTGGGGGGAGGGGGGTGTTAGACCGAGGAAATATTTTAGGGGAGGTCCAATAGTAAAAAGGACACAGACGTTTGGCATTCATGAAATGAAAATTGTAAACAAATTGTTATAAAATAATGAACATTTAAAATTTTAGGAACGGGGGGGGGGGGGGGGGGGGCATGTTCCTCCGGACCCTACCCTTGGAAACCGCCCTTCTCTGCCGGTTGGTTATCTGTGTGTCTGCGCTCACTGGCACGTGAGTGTTGTTAATGACGTGTCGTCAACGCCAGATTAGAAACACCTAGCTTCCGAGAGGTGTCATAAAACCGCGCTCGCTTCCACCGTGACAGAAAATCAATGCGCCATAATTCTTATCTTATCACGCCAAACATATGTTCATGTCACACTTAGCGAACTGTCTGACACTCTCACAACAAGGGCCCGTAGATCACAGCTAGACAGACAGACAGACAGACAGACAGACAGAGACAGACAGATGGAAGGATGGGGGGGGGGGGGGGGGATGGGAGAGAGTGAGAAAGAAAACAAGAGTGAAATAGTATATTAGAAACGAAACGGAAGTTGTGTACGGTAGTGCTAATGAAGACAGAGATATACACATATACTGTCTGACACTCTCACAACACTAGCCCGTAGATCACAGCTAGACAGACAGACAGACAGACAGATATAGACAGATGGAAGGATGGGGGGTATGGGAAAGAGTGAGAACGAAAATAGTGTGAAATAGTATATTAAAACGAAATGGAAGTTGTGTGCGGTAGTGCTATTGAAGACAGAGATATACACATATACTGTCTGACACTCTCACTGACACTAGCCCGTAGATCACAGCTAGACAGACAGACAGAGATAGACAGATGGAAGGATTGGGGGGGGGGGGGGGGGACATGGGAGAAAGTGAGGAAGAAAACAGTGTGAAATAGTATATTAGAAACGAAGCGGTAGTGCTATTGAAGACAGAGATATACACACATATATATATATATATATATACTATATCAACAAAGACAGGCAAGACAGGGGAGGAGAGAAGGAGGAGGAGAGAGAGAGAGAGAGAGAGAGAGGAGAGGAGAGAGAGAGAGAGAGAGAGAGAGAGAGAGAGAGAGAGAGAGAGAGAGAGAGAGAGAGAGAGAGAGAGCATATTTCTTAAACTTGCCTTCAACATCTTATTGCCAAATTGTTTTAAACATTTTTATTTATTTTTATTTTTAGAACTGCACGCACATGCTCCGTCGTGTAAAGTGATATGGCGTTGAGTGATAGGAGGAGACTGACTGAAATATTATTATTGTGATTAATAGAAACCACCAATAATGTAATTATCTCCTTGACACTGGCGCAGTAAATAACGGAGACACGAAACCAGCGCGCGGCTTCCCACAATCCCACTGGGGAAATCTACAGCGCAGGGTGCGCGCCGATTTGCAAACACGGCTCATAAAATCTGCCGCGGGCGATTCGGGCCAGCGCCAAACACATGGGGGTCACGGAGGTCATGATATTAATTTTAATCATAACCGCCTACTCCGTTGTGCAACGGCCCGAATGTAAATAAAATTCTAGAGAACGTCCTTGATCAACATCGTGATTTATTGTGATTTGGGATAGACCCCCACAGCCTGCTCGTAAGAACGATATCTGGTAGAGATGTGTGTGGGGGGGGGGGGGGGGGGGGGGGGGGGCCACAAGCTCTAGTGATGCTTCTACAGTCAATAGTGGGGGTGACAAGCCACATTTTTATCATGATTGATAACTATAGAGTAAGACACAACAAACGTACCCTTTCGTTCTCAAGTGGAGGGGTGGGATGGGGGGGGGGGGGGATACACTCAGATTTATGTTTGTTGCGCTTGCTTATTGTTTTTTTGTTGTTGTTTTTTTATTAATATATATATATATTTATTTTTTTTCGGGGGGAAGGGGGTATCTCTTTAGTTTTGTTTTGGCGGGGAAGGATTCGAAATCGGAAGTTAAGGGAAAGTGTAGGGGTAGTAGCCTTACACCTACTCATTTGGATACTAACTTCCTAGATGGAAAAATTACTAAATGTTTGACATCCAATAGCAGATGAATAATTTTCAATATGCACTAGTGGTGTCGTTAAACAAAACAAACTTTAACTTTTTATGCGTGGGAGACGATAGACAAATACGAATCCATTATCTACCGACTTAACTCACCGGTATCAAGATGAGAACTCAGTACCTATCAGCCTTCAGGTTTAAACCACTACACCACTGATGCTGGTAAAGTCATAACAAGAAACCAAATTGTTCATTTCAGTTTGCGTGCTTATAATAACTTAAGGTCTGGGTTAGTGGTTAGTATTTGAGAGAGAAGTTGATGTAGGGGCCATTTAGTCGTTAAACTCGATCTGGTTGGGATTCGAACCCAGTACCTACCAGTCGTAAGTCCGATGGCTTAACCACTACGCCACCGAGGCCGGTGAATATTACATATTACAACTCTGTGGTGGTTATTAACAAAATACGACTACGTCATTTAGTCGTTAAACTCGATCTGGTTGGGATTTGAACACAGTACCTACCAGTCGTAAGTCCGATGGCTTAACCACTACGCCACCGAGGCCGATGGGCACGTGATTAATATTACATATTTTCACAGACTATATCTCTGTGGTGTTATTAATAAAAATATGTCTACGTCATTTAGTCGTTAAACTCGATCTGGGTCAAGCCGGTATCGGGATGATTCGAACCCATAACCTACCAGCCTTAAGTCCGAAGGCTTAACCACTACATCAGCTAGGCCGGTGAGCAAAATTATTAATATTACATTAATGTCAGACGTTGTGCACTGAGCCTAACGAGAGAGCTCCGTCGATAAGAACACACAAATTAAGAAGGGAGGTAATTTAATTGTGACGTGACCATAATCCCGCTTGAAGAATGATAAAATGCACGTAATTGAAAGCCCGCCACTAACTCCCTGATCTTTTGCCTCGACGGCTGCATGCAGCGCGATCTTCCTCCGCCGTCCGTCGTTTAGGGCCGAACCGTCACAGAGCGGCCATTAATTCAAAAAGAGGACTGGAAGAAAATCCACTTCCGGTGCGAGTCAATTTGTTCCTTTTGTTTGACTTGTACCCAGCCATTTGCCGCGGATACCGCTCTCTGCCATCCAATCCTGTCGTTAAGAGATCTGATCCATAATTTTACGAGAATATAAATCGGATTCTGACCAAACGACAGAAGCTCATTGCCATAAAACGTCAGATCTGAGCGTCCAATCAAACGGTGCGTATTGTGAGTGTGTAATGTATACATAAGCAAATGTAAGACAGCAGAATCAATGAGGTAACACCATCGATCGATTGAAACAGTGTACGGTCTCTCTCTCTCTCTCTCTCTCTCTCTCTCTCTCTCTCTCTCTCTCTCTCTCTCTCTCTCTCTCTCTCCTCTGTATAATTTATCTTTCTATTTGTCTATTATATCTAGATCCCTCTATGTAACCTATATAATATCTCTGTCTTCTCCCCTCGTCGCTATATCTCTGTCCTGTCTGTCTCTCTCTCTCTCGGTGTCTCTCTCTCTCTCTCTCTCTCTCTCTCTCTCTCTCTCTCTCTCTCTCTCTCTCTCTCTCTCTCTATTTGTCTTTCTCTATATCTATATCCCTCTCTCTCTCTCTCTCTCTCTCTCTCTCTCTCTCTCTCTCTCTCTCTCTCTCTCTCTCTCTCTCTCACCCCTTCTCCTCCCTCTTCCTCATACCTCTCTCTCTCTATATATATATATATATTCTCCTATCGTTCTCTATATTTCTTATTTTGTCTTCCCTCTATATCTATATCTCCTCTCTCTCTCCCTCTCTCTCTCTCTCTCTCTCTCTCTCTCTCTCTCTATATATATATATATATATATATATAATATATATATATCTATATATATTTCTATGGTCCTTTCTCTATATCTATATTCCTCTCTCTCTCTCTCTCTCTCTCTCTCTCTCTCTCTCTCTCTCTCTCTCTCTCTCTCTCTCTATCTGTCTTTCTCTATATCTATGTCTCCCTATATTTTTTCCAACCTCATCCCATCTCCTTTTTTCTTCTATCTTTCTTTCTTTCTCTGCCCTCTCTCCGCTTCCCACCAGCTCCTCTTCTCCTACCTTCCTTTCTTTTTTTCACTCTCTCCCTCTATTAAATCCCTCTCTCTCCATCTCTTTATGGGTTGTCATGCAACGACCAGAAGCGGTCAGGCCCTTTTAGGGGCCCTATGGGCAACCTAGGGAGACACCACAGCGTCAAAGAGGTCTAATTAACGAGCTACTCTCGATTCACTAATGTCAAAACCTATTAGCTTCGGAACTTTCTTTTTGACCGACCGTTAAAAATTGCGTCCAAATTCCTCAATCAAACTTGCGCCCCTTTACTCTTTTGGCGTAATTCTTGCTCCATTCCAAATTCCATAGCACCATTACCCCTCTCCGCCAGCTACCGACCACGGTCGGGCTGCTGGTGCTCACTTGCACCTGTCAGTGCAGGCTCCTCCCCGCCCCCCCCACCCCCCCCCCCCCCCCCCCCCCCCCCCCCCCCCCCCCGCCCCCCCCCACCCCCAGCTTTCCTGTCCTGGACGGAGGAGCCCAAGACAGGCGTGCGCTACAACAGCTTGCTCTGAATGTGCACGTAAAGCCTTATGACCTGACCTGACCTGACCTAGCCTGATCTCTTTCATTTATCTTTTCTTTATCACAGTCTCTTGTTGTCTGATTCCCATGGGAGAGGTTACAGTAACACACACTCGGAAGTCATCTTTCAGTTCTACGAAACATACCGAACACACAGATGTTGAAACAAAAGTTTTGATAGTTAAACTCCCATTGATCAACAGGAAAAAAAAATCTTCGCCATTGTCGCAATACTAGTTGTCACGGGGATCCTATAATACCCTAACTGAATGAAACACGATTATCCAAATATATCTCCTAACTGTATATCTATTAGATCTCTCTGTATCGGGCAGTTATACCCGCGTGGCTCGTCTAGGTATGATCAGAGATAAGATCTTATATATAAAGTATAAGTAATATAGCACGTTTAATTCACTAGAAAACACACAACAAAAACACAATACACTTTGGAATCTGTATTAACCTACGCTGACAAATGTACCGCCGCAGTAGTTAATTAACAACAACAAATAATAACAACCCAGAACCGATCACTTAATTAGTTAATCTCTAGGTGTCTAGTTTACACAATATTCTAATCACTTCACCGTGACACAACACCCACACGTGTGATAATTGAGAAACGCTTCCAGGGGAACTTAATTAATAAAGGAATTACAACTCTATTCCTAACTGGTTAATTTTTAATTAACCCTTAACTACTCATTCAGTAACCTTGCAATACAGAATTAATACTGGTACCTATCACAATAAAGACAATAACCTACAGCTTACCTAGGTCCTCTAGGATGACTGGTTAAGCTTTATATATATTAGAACAGTAAGCCTACAGTTTACTGCGTCAGATTACCTGCAGCACCGTCTAAATAACATTGGTATAATACAGTATTAAAATATTTAAAGTCACAGCAATCACATCAAGGTTATACAACAGAGTAGAAATAATATTTACCAAGTCCAAACGGACGCGTTCCCTGGAAGACTTCCAATATGTTTCTCCCTGATATCTCTAAAACCCTAGCTATTTATTATAAAATCCCAGTATCGCCTGTGGGTACAACGCGGTCCTCCCCCTATCAAGTGATATTTCCACAGCGACCAAGCCGGCATATTTTTCTTAGATGGCCAGACTTGATGACAGCCTAGTCACCAAAATCACGGTCGTAAAAGCCGCACTCGCGGAGGTATTACGTAACTACTGGCCACATGGCCTCCGCACCTGGGCTGGGTGTGTATTAGGCACAGCTCGACCACGGTCGCGCGGAGGTATTACGTAACAAAGTGCCCACCTGGGCTTAAGTGCATATTGGAACTGCACACGGCCCTCTAAAACAATTAATATCGCCACAGGCAAAAACTAAATTAAGAGCATGTTCCGTCACACTAGTATATGCGCACAATATTCGCTGTGCGTAAACCGAATCTTGCCTCTCTTGGACAGTCCAGCCAGTGCACCACGACTAGTATATCAAAGGTCGTGGTATGTGCTATCATGTCTATGGGATGGTGCATATAAAAGATCCCTTGCTGCTAATCGAAAAGAGTAGCCCATAAAGTGGCGACAGCAGGTTTCCTCAGCATCAACGTGTAGTTGTACTTCTTCTCTCCTTTAACAATCGGCCTCGGTGGTGTCGTGGTTAAGCCATCGGATATAAGACTGGCAGATACTGGGTTCGCAGCCCGATACCGGCTCCCACCCAGAGCGAATTGTAATGACTCGATGGGTAAGTCCACTACACCCTCTTATCTCTCACTAACTACTAACCCACTGTCCTGGACAGACAGCCCAGATAGCTGAGGTAGGTGTGTGTGTGTGTGTGTGTGTGTGTGTGTGTGTGTGTGTGTGTGCGCGCGCGCGCGCGCGTGTGCTTGAACCTTAATTGGATATATACCGGCCTCGGTGGCGTCGTGGTTAGGCCATCAGTCTACCGGCTGGTAGGTACTGGGTTCGGATCCCAGTCCAGGCATGGGATTTTTAATCCAGATACCGACTCCAAACCCTGAGTGAGTGCTCCGCAAGGCTCAATGGGTAGGTGTAAACCACTTACACCGACCAGTGATTCATAACTGGTTCAACAAAGGCCACGGTTTGTGCTATCCTGCCTGTGGGAAGCGCAAATAAAAGATCCCTTGCTGCTAATCGGAAAGAGTAGCCCATGTAGTGGCGACAGCGGGTTTCCTCTCAAAATCTGTATGGTCCTTAACCATATGTGTGACGCCATATGACCGTAAATAAAATGTGTTGAGTGCGTCGTTAAATAAAACATTTCCTTCTTTAAATGGATATAAGTAGGGAAATAAGTTGAAACGAATGAATCTCCTTGGAGGGTAAAGAACGAGTCCATTCACTATGGCGGGGGTTAGTCGCACGGGAATGCAGGCCGTCACCATGACCAGGTCACTGAAGGTTAATACTTTCCGTCCAGTTAGGATGCTAGCAACCATGTTCTACCATTAAATTATCAATTCAAATTTGCTATCCAACGTTTGAACTAAAGAAGAAGAAGAAAAAGAAGGAAGGAGGAGAAGAAAAAGAAGAAAGGAATAATGAAGTAAAATACATGGACAAAACTGGTTTACATTAACTTATCAAAGAGATTGTTCTGTTTGTTTAACGACACCACTAGAGCACATTAATTTACTGATCATCGGCTAAAAGATTTCAAATATTTGTTAATTCTAACATACAGTGACTAAGTCTTAGAGAGAAAATCTAAAAAAAAAAAATCCATTCGGGATCTTTTAAATGCACCATCCCACAGACAGGATAGCACATACCACTGTCTTTGATATACCAGTCTTGCTGCATTGGTTAGAACCATTAACTTATAAATTCAATTTTGCTATCGAACGTTCAAACGAAAGAAGAAGAAAGAAAATCAGGATGAGGAGAAAAAGAAGAAAGTGAAATATATTAAATGGACAAGACTGGTCCAGCGGTGTAGGATTACAGCTGCAACACCCACCACAAATAAATAATCTGCTGAAGATTATTTTCAAATAATCTCCAAAACTATTTTCAAATAATCTCCAACATTAGTTTCGAAAAATCTCCAAAATTATTTTCAAATAATCTGTTGAAGATTTCAAATCAAGATTTTATCAAGTATCGATTTTTGTCCATGTCATTTAAGAATCATCGTTAAAGGACTGACCTCAGTGGTGTAATGGTTAAGCCAATAGGGTCTAAGGCTGGTGGGTACTAGGTTCGATACCCGGTACCCGTTCCCACAAGGAGCGAACTCGCTGTCATGAACATATAGCTGAGGAATATGCCTAGGACAGCGTGCTTGAACCTTAATTGAAATCTATTGAAATGGTAACATAACTTGCCAAACCAGGCACGTAAAAAAGTACCTCGAGTCCCCTCTAGCCCTCCCCTTATTGATATGTTACATATTAATGGGAGGGTTGTAGGTCATTCGAGCTAGTTGGAAGAATATCAGGTGTGTGTGGCACAATCTTTAGTGCAGGGGTGGTGGGAGGGTGTACAGTCAAGGTAGGGTGGGGGCACAAGCCAGACCTTTACCGTTATGTATATGGAGAAAGAAAACCCCCCATACATTTTCATCCTCAAGCGGGGAGCACTGACCACTCCCCCTCCCCTGCCCGCCAGCCCCACCCTCAAGTTGGAAACATAGGCTCCGCCCGTCAGCGACCCCCCCCCCCACACTCAAGTGGGGCGCACAGGGCCCTTCCTCCCGCCCCACTCACCACTCAAGTGGGGAGTACAGGCATCTTCCGTAATCACCCCACCCCCATCCCCGCCCCAAATAGATCCTACGGGCTTACAAACAGCATGCATAATTCGGAACCAGTACCATTAATAATCCGTGTGTGTAGAACTAGAGAAAAAAAACTAATTAACCAATT
This sequence comes from Gigantopelta aegis, assembly GCF_016097555.1. Classification (NCBI taxonomy): domain Eukaryota; kingdom Metazoa; phylum Mollusca; class Gastropoda; order Neomphalida; family Peltospiridae; genus Gigantopelta; species Gigantopelta aegis. Next base: position 42,220,622 of record NC_054699.1, on the reverse strand, counting down.
GTGCGAAATACGATTTTTTTTTTTTTTTTTTTTTTTTTTTTTTTTTTTTTTTTTAAAGCTTCCGGTTAATTGTCTTGGCGATGTCGTGCTATTACCCGTTTTGTGCCTCGCGAATAATTAAATGAAAGGTCTAGAGCTGTATCCAGGCCCATTCGCACGGTCGATGTCCGCGAAAACAGGTTGCAGCATAATACCCAATAAATATCTAAGATGGGTCAAAGTTCGCGCAATCAGATATATCATTTAACACAGGGCTGTCAGTGGCGAGACGCGTTGCTGTGGCAACCGGGGGTGGTTTCGGAAAACTATTTTATCGATTGTGTCAAGTCATATTACCTCTCGCTCCTTAAAACAGATCTACACCGATGATGGTCGTTAAAAAACAGGTGATTTCACGAAGCATCGAGTAAAATTTAAAGAAATGCTTAATGCAAAATGGCATACTCGCTTGCATTAAAGTTTATTATTTGTTACTATTTCATCACCACTGGTATATCAAAGGCCGTGATACGTGCTATCGTGTCTATGGGATGGTGCATATAAAAAACTAATTCCTTGTTACCAATGGGAAAATGTTTCGGGTTACCTATCGGTTGATTCGTGAAATCTTATAATGGATAGAAACCGATACCCTGGGTGTGAACCCAGTGCCTACCAGCCTTAAGTCCAATATATTTTCCCACGGAGAATAAATCGACCCCCCTCCCTCGATAAACTCTAGTCTAGACCCCCCTCCCCCCCCCCCAATAAAATTCTTACATTCGAACTTGCAACGAATTCGATAATGATGGGTCGCCATTCATTCATTCATTCATTCATTTATAGACCGGCCTCGGTGGCGTCGTGGTTAGCCATCGGTTTACAGGCTGGTAGGTACTGGGTTCGGATCCCAGTTGAGGCATGGGGGTTTTAATCCAGATACCGACTCCAAACCCTGAGTGAGTGCTCCGCAAGGCTCAATGGGTAGGTGTAAACCACTTGTACCGACCAGTGATCCATAACTGGTTCAACAAAGGCCACGGTTTGTGCTATCCTGCCTGTGGGAAGCGCAAATAAAAGATCCCTTGCTGCCTGTCGTAAAAGAGTAGCCTATGTGGCGACAGCGGGTTTCCTCTCAAAATCTGTGTGGTCCTTAACCATATGTCTGGCGCCATATAACCGTAAATAACATGTGTTGAGTGCGTCGTTAAATAAAACATTTCTTTCTTTCTTTCTATCCAATTAAGATTCAAGCACGCTGTCCTGTACATACACCTCAGCTATCTAGGCGGTCCTGCCCAGGACACAGAGTTAGTGGTTAGTAAGAGAGAAGTCGGTGTAGTGGCCTTACACCTACCCTTTGAGTCGTTAAAACTCGCTCCGAGTGGAAGCCGGTACCGGGATGCGAACCCAGTGCCTACCAGCCTTATGTCCGATGGCTAAACCACGACACCACCGAGGCCTTACCCTTTCGACTGATTTTCATGCTTATATCCAATTAAGGTTCAAGCACGCTGTCGTGGACACACACTTAAGCTGTCTCTCCAGGACACTGGGTTAATTGTTAGTTGTTAGTGATTATTATGGAAGCCTGTACTGGGATCCGAACCCAGTACCTCTACCTGCCTTCTTAAGGCCTTCTTAACACCACCGAGGTAACACCACCGAGGCCGGTCATGGGTCGTCACCAAGGTCAGCCATCTTTAATATCCATTTGCAGCCTGAGTCGCGGTCGTCGATTGCCTGGTTTGAAGTGTTACGTACAATCTGATTGGGTGTCTGTAATTGCTAATAATTGGTTTTCCTGCAGCTGGAAACAATCGGCTCGTGTTGTGAAGATGACATTTATCAAATGTTCCTGTTAACGACAGTCGGGGACGGTCGTAATATCTTCGCGGGAGGCCGTCACTCGCACGTGACACGCCAGGCGGGCACGTGACCGAAATGACGTGTTACACAAGTGACACGCTGGGTCTAAACATGATTGAGACACAAACACCGGCCTTGGTGTTGTCGTGGTTAACGTAAGCCATCAGTTATATGGCTTTTTAGGTACTGGGTTCTGTAAGACCACCACACCCTCTTCTCTGTTACCATCAGACTTAAGGCTGGTAGGTACTGGGTTCTCAGCCCGGTACCGGCTCCCACCCAGAGCGAGTTTTAATGGGTAGGTGTAAGACCACTAGTGCGTCGTTAAATAAAACATTTCCTTCCTTCAACACATTTTATTTACGATTATATGGCGTCGAACATATGGTTAAGGACCACACAGATAATGAGAGAGGAAACCCGCTGTCTTCACTTCATGGGCTACTCTTTTCGATTAGCAGCAAGGGATCTTTTATATGCACCATCCCACAGACAGGTTAGTACCTACCACGGCCTTTGATATACCAGTCGTGGTGCATTGGCTGGAACGAGAAATAGCCCAATGGGCCCACCGACGGGGATCGATCCCAGACCGACCGCGCATCGAGCGAGTGCTTTATCACTTGTCTACGTTCTGCCCAAAAATGTAGCAATCCAAGCTACTTGGCAAGTGATTTTGTTTTTATTTTTAAAAAAAGGAGAAAAAAATGTAACAAAGATAAGATACGAAACAAGTGAAAAACAAACATTACAACTTGAACTTGATATTAGTGACCAGCCTCGGTGGCGATCTGGTTAGGCCATCGGTCTACAGGCTGGTAGGTACTGGGTTCGGATCCCAGTCAAGGCATGGGATTTTAAATCCAAATACCGACTCCAAACCCCGAGTGAGTGCTCCGCAAGGCTCAATAGGTAGGTGTAAACCACTTGCACCGACCAGTGATCCACAACTGGTTCAACAAAGGCCATGGTTTGTGCTATCCTGCCTGTAGGAAGCGCAAATAAAAGATCCCTTGCTGCTCATTGGAAAGAGTAGCCCATGTAGTGGCGACAGCGGGTTTCCTCTCAAAATCTGTATGGTCCTTAACCATATGTGTGACGCCATATAACCGTAAATAAAATGTGTTGAGTGCGTCGTTAAATAAAACATTTCTTACTTTCTTTCTTTGATATTAGTGTGACAAAAGAAGCAGCACTTAACACTGTAACAGACAATCAAGACGTTAAAACGTTTCTAGTACAACTGAAAAAAAAAAAAAAAAAAAAAAAAAAAAAAAAAAACCCCAGTAAAACTTTAAACAAGTAAAACACACATTGCAAGAGGCAGGCGTGAATGAATGAATGAATGAATGAATTAACGAACGAATACGCATCCGCTACTGGGTGCTAAGCATTTCATTTTATTTCAACTTATTTTTGTGCTTATATCCAAATAAGGTTCAAGCACGCTGTCCTGGGCACACACTTCAGCTATCTGGGCTGTCTGTCCAGAACAGTTGTTAATGGTTAGTGGTTAGTGTAACCACTGAGCCGTCGTTAAAACTCGCTCTGGGTGGGAGCCAGTACCGGGCTGCGAACCCTGTACCTACCAAGCTTATGTCCGATGGCTAAACAATGGAAAGTACCAGAGTTGTTTGTGTCTGCTTGAGTGATGTGTTTGAATGACAGTTATTGTTTGAATGACAGTTATTGTTTGAATGACAGTTTGAATGACAGTTATTGTTCATAAGCAATGGCAAAAACATAGATTTTTTTAACGACATCACTAGAGTAGATAGATTTTTTTTTAATCATCGGCTATTGTATGTCAAACCTTTGTTAATTTTGACATATAGTTTTAGAGAGGAAACCTGCTACATGTATTTATCATATAATATCAGCTAGCATATACCCAGTATAATGAAAGATATGATATTTTTCAGAATTTGATAAATGCAAATTAAATGTAAATTAATCGAGGTCATGACACTGTGTTTATTGGCATTTAAGAAAACCTACTTCGGTGACACTCCATATTAAACTGACGTATGCATTCATAGTCATCAAACAAAAACATCGTCAATATCATATTGCTTACTAGCTATTTTTAATGATATCTTGGTTGTATCTTGTCTTTCATAACTCTATGTTGAGTGGCTTTGAAAATATTATATATTACAAATATTATATGTATATTTTAAAGGTAAGACGCTAATAAAAGATTGAATTGAATTGAATGTATTAGTAATAAAAATAATGTATTATCCCGCCCGAGGCTCGCATAATACAATTTGTATTCCTAATATTGACGATACTGAAACATACTCTGGTAATACCCCCCCCCCCCCCCCTCTCTCTCTCTCTCTCTCTCTCTCTCTCTCTCTCTCTCTCTCTCTCTCTCTCTCTCTCTCTCTCTCTCTCTCTCTCTCTCTCTCTCTCTCTATATATATATATATATATATATATGACCCATTTTATAAACCTTGACGGGCAAGTGGGATTGCGTAACGTTGCGTTCCCTCTGCCAAACCTCAGCACGGGTCCAAGAGCGATGCTTCAAATCATATTTGACGGACAAATACGCCAATTTGCGCGAGTATCTAGAATTTCCACTTTCAATGCATACTAATCATTCTCGGCGAGTGACGAGAAATATTGCCCATTCCCCGACACAGTGCAGGTCTATGCCAGGGAACGCTTCTGACCCCTGATCCCGGCCGTCAGTGCGCACGCGTCTGTCAGCCTGTGTACAACGTGTTGATGTTTTGTCAAAGATGGCCGCGCCGGAGGCCGCATTTCAAACATATGTGGTTATAATCTATAATTAGCCATTTCCGTTCAAGTATCGAAACGTAATACCACACTTTCAGTGTCGGATTCTTAATGTGCATTAGTTTAGTAGTTAGTAGTATATAGTAACTGACGATCGTAGTGATTTTTTTATATATTTTTTTGTTTATTTTCGGAATATCAGTTCAAGGTGGGGAGGTGGGAGGGGAGGGGGGGGAGAGATAAAATATAAAACTTTCTGGTGGTTGGATGTGTGCGTAAACTAAAGCAAAAACAAACAAACAACAACAACAACAACAACAAAATCATATTATACCCACACAATTTAATTTTGGAGAGCTTTTAACCATGTTATTAGTATTTCAATTTAATTTTGGTTTGTAATTCCTTTTATTATGTTTACATCTGAATTTTCGTGTGTGTGTGTGGGGGGGGGGGGGGGGGGGGGGGGTAGCTACTAGGATATAGGGGCGGTAACTTTAGCTCAGTCGGTTGAGTGCTCGCTTGGGGTGCTTGCGTCGTAGGATCGAACCACCTCGGTGGATCCATTCAACTGATTGGGTTTTTCTCGTTCCAACCAATGCCGTGGTATCTGCTTTCCTGTCTGTGGGAAAGTGCTACTAATTGAAGAAGAAATGTAGCGGGTTTCCTCTCTAGGACTCTATCATTCATTTCAACTTATGTTCGTGCTTATATCCAATTAAGAACCACTTCCATGCAAAGCCTGTGATTGTCGGTTTGTTTAAAGTTCGGAAAAACCGCTGCTTTGATACATCCAAACACTAAACAATGGTTCACCATATTTTCAATTTAAAAACTATCTCCAAAAGAATATTCCATCCATACAATTCAATTCAATAGAATTTTTTTTTTCGCGTTTTAAAGATACACGTGTTCCACCTTCCCAGTAAAATGTCTGAAAGGCTGCGAATAACGCTTTCATGTTATGCCGGTTAGCGCGTCACGGGGTCACGTGACTTGGCTCTTGGAGTCGACAGGTGTTTTGGCAAGCAATGGTAAAAACGCGACTTTTTACTTCGAATATATTAAAAACGGGTAAGTTTTTTTTAAATTTATTTTATTGATACTTCATATATATTGTAAAAGGTATACGTAGATATCAAACAATAGTGAATTACGTTTTTGATAAATGTTGACCTTTAAGGTTCAAACACGCTGTCTTGGGCACACACCTCAGCTATCTGGGCTGGTTGTCCAGGAGAGTGGGTTAGTGGTTAGTGGTCAGTGGGCGAGAAGAGGGTGTAGTGTAGTTACCCATTTAGTAGTTAAAACTCGCTCTGGGTGGGAGCCGGTACCGGGCTGCGAACCCTGTACCTACCAGCCTTATATCCCATGACTTAACCACGACACCACCGATATCCAACAGCCAATGGTTGACAAATTAATGTGCTCTAGTGGACACGTCAAAGAAAACAAACTTTAACTTTTAGCTTTTGCGTTTTCAGTGCAGTTCAGTATATACTGATGGAAAGCAATAAGGGAACACATGGTATTGTAGACCAAATTTAATTCACTACTAGCGTAGTAATGTCTGTATTTCATACCAAGTTGTAATGTGGGATTGAATGTCTGTAGTGTTGAATGTGCTGCCTGTATCTTCCCAGTCAACTTCTGACAATATGAATTGATTTTTGATGCAGTCATTATTTCTTGTTGCTATCTGTGTGATCCTTTATTTCTTTCCATCCGTATATATTAAGACACCAACAGAACTGAGCGGTATTGAAATTTGAGGTTCGGTATCGATATCGGTATTTTTGAGGTGATTTACCTCGGTATCGGTACGGTATTCGGTATTGACAAGATACCGATATCAAGCGCTCTTTTCGATATATTCGGCTTTAAATGCATGCATGTGTTATGGCTCACCCGCTAATGTCATCTAAATACAATTAAATTCCATACACCAGGCTCTCGTCTGATTTATACCAACCCATTTTGAGTTCGTCAGATATATTATTAGTGCTTTCCGGGAAATATTTTTCAAGACAGAAATTTCGGTATTTTGAAATTTGCTCGGTACGGTAAATCGGTATTGACATAATACCGATACCGAACGGTGTGTACGGATTACTGCCCAGCTCTACCAAATATCTATAGTTGAAAATGTATCGTGTCGTTAAAAAAAACCCAACAACAACAACAACAACAAAAAAACATATATTCTTTTGTTGTCTAGCATTTTCCGAACTGATAGCCTCTTACGTAACGATTACGTAACGATTCCGGAGTGCGAGAACACAAAATCGAATACGGGCAGAGCCGGCTTGGGGTATTGTCAAACGATTTGCCACTGGCATGCCTGTCGGTAATTGGCCGGTTACGGCATTCAGAGTTATCGCAACTCTCCCGTGATCCTATCGGACTCCACAGACCGACCGACTGTGACGTCACATGCTATCGCCTATCGCTAATGGATTATCACCATAACCCATTCCATATGACGGCATGTGCGTGCGTAAGAATTACCCCCTTCCTCCACCCCCCCCCCCCCCTTCCCCGAACTCCCTCCTCCTCCCACATACACCTTAAAAGCTTTCAAAACAGCCTGACCTCTGAGGATCAGTTGTTTCCATTAAAAAGGAAAGTAAAGAAAGAAAAAGAGCTTAATGACACCACAGCGCATTTTAAAATACGCCTATTTGATGTTGAACATATTATATACTGATAAACAAAAGAAAGCGCCAATATTGTATTTAATGTATATGTGAGAGTGAGATTTAATTCGGTATATAAACTGTCATTGATCGCTTAATAGACACAAAGATTATTTTATATAAGAGTAATTTTATATAAAACAGAATTATTGATCAATTGTGAACCTTCTAGTCATCTATCTATCTATCTATCTATATATATATATATATATATATATATATATATATAAAGCAAAATTTTCGCATTTATACGATTTCCTCAATTCTGATTGGATGATGTCGAAGACAAACTGAATGTTATTCTTCGATAAATCTCAGAAAATGACGTCATTACGCCAGCTGGAACGTCATTACGTAAAACAGGTCATGGAAAGGATGCTAGAAACTGATTTATGTGTGGATGTGTGGAGGGAGGGGGGATAACTAAATATGGTGTGTCCAGGCGCTTCTGCATACATTTTAGAAGACGGTAAGGGGGGCTAAATTGTTGCTAGCGAAATTTATGAAGGGTAAAGACATGCTTTCCCGGAAAAGTATTGAAGAACATTTGCTTGATCAAGGGAAGGGTTCGACTGCCGTAACACACCCTCTTCACAAGCTCCTGTTTTTGTAATTACATAAAATCAGTTTGTCATTCTTTAAAATGACTTGATCGATGTATATATATATATATATATATATATATATATATGTGTGTGTGTGTGTGTGTGTGTGTGTGTGTGTGTGTAGGGGAACCTGAAATATTAATGTTAATATCAACTGTTAGACCGAACATACGTTTTGACCACGTTCATCAACACACCGAAACCCATTCCATAGGTTGCACGTGCATCACGCAGTTGCCCCGTACACGTGCGTGGGGTGTCATTTTCGATTTTAACAATTTCCAGGAAGGTCGATTAATCACTGTAGAACATTATGTCATTTTGTTGATCATACAGTTGTTATTGTTTTGTTTTTAGTCAGTTTTATTGTTTGAATTTGCGATTTACTGATAAAAAAAAGTCAACTTTCAAATTTCACTTCTGACTCCAATCGTACTTCAAGATCTTTGGTGGTCATAAAACCTACTGTAATACTGAACTACCGGTTGTAATGTTTGCCCAATTAATTCACTATTATCATAATATAACCATTCACCACAGCTAATATACCTTACAATTTTGGCAATTGTAAATTCTTATTAGAGTTCCCCTACTTTTTTTTTGAAGAGTGAATATATATATATATATATATATATATATATATATATATATATATATATATATATATACATGTATATATTAAAACATTGGCGTTTCTCGTGTACTCCAGTATATAATATGACACTACAGCGATCGAATGCACATGATGTTATCTAACTACTGTACCAAGCTGCTATTTGGTTTATAATATATATTACAGTATATTCCGTGTTTTGTTCCCCACGATAATGACATGCACATTGAATTTGACTAATGTGTTGCAGGCCACTTTATCATAACACCTGGCGAGAAACACCAGACATGCGCCATATGTCGTTTATATTATTCGTTCTTTGTTTCCGAATTCTCCGATCGAAGCCTCCCTTTTACACACTAGATTTCGGAAATCCGAATACCCTAAGTAAACTAATGCATGGATATAGAATGTATATATGTCGTGGGGATAGATGTAATAGGAGTGTTAGTTTTGTTATGTCTAACGAAACCACTAGAGCAACAGTTGATTTATTACACATCGGCTTTTGGATGTCAAACATTTGAGAGATAGCCCGTTACATTTTTTCTGTTAGTAGCAAAGCATATTTTATATGCACCACCCCACAGAGAAAACAACACATACGACGACCTTTGATATACCAGTCGTGGGGAGCCACAGGCATATGGGTTCCGATTTTTTTTTCTCTTTTTTTTTTTGGGGGGGGGGGGGGGGTTGCAGGGGGGGGGGGGGGGGGGCTGGCTGATTTTTACTCAAATTCATGGGTTTTAAATAAAAATGCCCGCATTTCGATAACGACGTTTATTTTTATTTGTATTATTACCAGTCAGTTATAGTCGGTTGCAAACGAACATGGCGCAGGTTAAGACAGAAAGACAGAAAGAAAGAAAAAAAAAAAAAATGTTATATTTAACGACGCACTCAACACATTTTATTCACGGTTATATGGCGTCAGCCATATGGTTAAGGACAACACAGATGTTGATAGAGGAAATCCGCTGTAGCCACTTCATGGGCTACTCTTTTCGAATAGCAGCAAGGGATCTTTATATGCACTATCTCACAGACAGGATAGTACATACCACGGTCTTTGTTACACCAGTTGTGGAGCACTGGCAGGAGCGAGAAATAGCCCAATGGATCCACCGACTGGGATCGATCCTAAACCGACCGCGCATTAGGTGAGGGCTTTACCACTGGGCTACGTCCTGTCCCCTTTTGACAATGATTACAACTAATTAGTATTAATGTGCTAAGTAAAAATGTATTGTTTACAAACTTGTGCAACTTGTTCGGTCCAGATGCATGCTGGTCGTAAAAATTAAAATATAATTTCTACCCAGGATACCTCAGTTTCGACCAATCTACTCGATAGTTAAAAACATAAAAGTACGTCAATATATACCCGATATATGTAACTGTGTTTTTCATTGGTTAAACTCGTGGTAAAACGGAGAATTAATGTATGCTGCCAAGGGATACCAGATATCACCCAATCTCATGGGGTGTTTTACCCAGTGATCTGATACTAATGATTTAAGATTAATGCAGATTGCACTGATTTTGCAGTGTGTGTGTTTGTGTGTGTCTGCAGGTCTTGTCTTATCGTTTTTCAGGTTATAAAATCTGGTAGACCTCATTAAAAATTGGCAGCCCCATAATTTTAATAAATGAGAGGTAAAGCAAAATCATTCCCGGCGGACTACTGGGTTTAGACATTTGGTAGCCCGAGCAAGAAATCGGTAGCCAAAACACCCCCCCCCCCCCCACCCTCTCTCTCTCTCTCTCTCTCTCTCTCTCTCTCTCTCTCTCTCTCTCTCTCTCTCTCTCTCTCTCTCTCTCTCTCTCTCTCTCTCTCTCGTATGATATTGGATGTCATCAGTATGTTATTCCAAACAATATCATAGTATTACACGTTACATATGTTATATGTTACATATCATTTAGACATCACAAAGTCCTAGTCATTTAGACTTCCAAAACGTCCTAGTCAATTAGACAACACAAAGTCCTAATCGTTTAGACTTCACAAAGTCCTGGTCATTTAGACAACACAGAGTTCTAGTCATTTAAACTTCATAAAGTCCTAGTCATTTAGACTTCATAAAGTCCTAGTCATTTAGACTTCACAAGGTCCTAGTCATTTAGACTTCACAAAGTCCTAGTCATTTAAACTTCACAAAGTCCTAGTCATTTAGACTTCACAAAGTCCTAGTCATTTAAACTTCACAAAGTCCTAGTCATTTAAACTTCACAAAGTCCTAGTCATTTAGACTTCACAAAGTCCTAGTCATTTAAACTTCACAAAGTCCTAGTCATTTAAACTTCATAAAGTCCTAGTCATTTAGACTTCCATAAAGTCCTAGTCATTTAGACTTCCATAAAGTCCTAGCCATTTAGACTTCCATAAAGTCCTAGTCATTTAGACTTCCATAAAGTCCTAGTCATTTAGACTTCACAAAGTCCTAGTCATTTAGACTTCCATAAAGTCCTAGTCATTTAGACTTCCATAAAGTCCTAGCCATTTAGACTACACAAAGTCCTAGTCAATTAGACTGCACAGACACCAGTGATTAGGACTACACAGACCCTAGTCATTTCGACTTCATTATTCCGTTGGCTTTCGTCATTTCAAGTTCATACACCCTAGGTTTGACCTAGGATCTAATCATTTACACATGCAACTATCCTATGGTGAAGTATTTTATACTTCAAAGGCCCTAGTTAATTGGAAAGACATGTGTACTGCGTACATGTAGTCGCAAGTATTTTAAATGAGCTTTTATCATAGCCATATACACTACGTAATCTCAAGTATTTTAAATGAGCTGTCATGGTTACTTAAGCCATGTAGGGCGTTTATCAAAGACAAGTACACAACATAATTTTAAGTATTTTAAATGTCTGGGTCTTGGTCACTTAAACTATTTAGACATTGACCCATTATATTTCATAGGGCATTTGTCATAGCCATGTACACTAAGTAGCCTCAAGTATTTTAAATGTGCTATGCTTTGGTCACTTAAACTATGTAGGCATTGGCCCATTATAGTTCATAGGGCGTCTGTTACTGTCATAGCCATGTGCACTACATAGCATCGAGTATTTTAAATATGCTGCCTTGGTCACTTAAAGCTGTGTAGGCATTGGCCCATTATAGTTCATAGGGCGTCTGTCACTGTCATATTCATGTGCACAACATAGCCTCGAGTATTTTAAATATGCTGCCTTGGTCACTTAAACTTTGTAGTCATTGGCCCATTATAGTTCATAGGGCGCACTCATTTAGTTCTGGTAAGCATTGATGATTCATAATACATGGATCCAGGTCGCCCAGATTCTCAATACGCCTTGGTCTTTTACGCTATATTTAGGTTGCTGTACACTAGCACACAGTGGAACTGCGATCACCATAGGTGGTTTCCTTCCTCTCTTTGAAAATGATATGCCAGTCATTGAATAAAGACGTACAGACCTATCTCCTGAATATTACAGAAGGGAGGGTATGGTTTTCTCACTCGTTTGATAATGATATGTCAGTCGTTGAATAAAGACGTAGAAATCTATCTACTGTATAAAAGAAGGGAGGGTATGATTTTTCTCACTCGTTTGATAATATGTCACTCGTTGAATAAAGACGTAACAATCTATCTACTGTGTAACAGAAGGGAGGGTATGGTTGTCTCACTCATTTGATAATGATATGTCAGTCGTTGAATAAAGACGTAGAAATCTATCTACTGTGTAACAGAAGGGAGGGTATGATTTTTCTCACTCGTTTGATAATATGTCACTCGTTGAATAAAGACGTAACAATCTATCTACTGTGTAACAGAAGGGAGGGTATGGTTTTCTCACTCGTTTGATAATATGTCACTCGTTGAATAAAGACGTAACAATCTATCTACTGTGTAACAGAAGGGATGGTATGGTTTTCTCGTCCGTTTGATAATGATATGTCAGTCGTTGAATAAAGACGTAACAATCTATCTACTGTGTAACAGAAGGGATGGTATGGTTTTCTCGTCCGTTTGATAATATGCCACTCGTTGAATAAAGACGTAACAATCTATCTACTGTGTAACAGAAGGGATGGTATGGTTTTCTCGTCCGTTTGATAATGATATGTCACTCGTTGAATAAAGAGGTAACAATCTATCTACTGTGTAACAGAAGGGATGGTATGGTTTTCTCGTCCGTTTGATAATGATATGTCACTCGTCGAATAAAGACGTAACAATCTATCTACTGTGTAACAGAAGGGAGGGTATGGTTTTCTCACTCGTTTGATAATATGTCACTCGTTGAATAAAGACGTAACAATCTATCTACTGTGTAACAGAAGGGAGGGTATGATTTTTCTCACTCGTTTGATATGTCACTCGTTGAATAAAGACGTAACAATCTATCTACTGTGTAACAGAAGGGATGGTATGGTTTTCTCGTCCGTTTGATAATGATATGGTCCTTGCTGAACAAAAATGTGCTGGGAAAGCAGGGAGTGTACAGTGAACTAGTAATGCCAAATCATAATCTGATTGTATATTTGTACTTTATATGGAAGTCCTCTGCATATAATGTATTGATGGGAAGCAGAGTGACCCTGCCCACTGTCAAACTATCCAAATGATAAAAAAAAATTATACAAAGGGGCTACAATATTTAATCCTTGGCTAATAAAATGTTTAAATTAGCCACTTTTGAATATTGTTCAAGGAAATACTTTTACTTATATGAAAATTGGATACAACAAAACGTGTTGTAGTGTGAACCACGGAAAGATATAATGGAACACATTTTAACTGATATTTTAAGATTAAGTTCAATTTATTACTAAAGTATTTATCTGTGTGTATAAAATACAAAGAAGTAAAGTGGGATTGGATATCACTAATTCTGGCTTCAGTGTCAGTAAAATGGTTGGCTTTCTGACACATATATACTCGTTTCGAAAGACGTGATCTTAATGATGGTCACTGCACATAACATTGCTTCAATTCAATTTCTTTACTGACTTTGAGCATTTTGAGCTAAAAGCTCATTAGTACAAAATAATGTATACATACAGGTAAACAGTACATAAATAGATATAATTATATTATACGAGCTGTGGAGAGTGCATAAAAAGAACTATTAAATACAGTTATTTCTCACATTTGAAGCAAGATATAAATATTTACCTAAATTGCGCATCTGCTTAATATTATGTACAGCAAGCAGTTGAATAAATTTAAAGACAGAAGGTTTTTTCCAATAAAATGGCTCAATAAGTGAAATTCTTAAATTGTTATATAATGGACAAACCAATAAAAAATTATATTCGTCTTCAATTTCATCAGCGCATTTAAAACATGTTCTTTCTGATTTATCGATATTGCTTGTGTACCATACGCATCAGGTTCGTAACCAAATATACTGAGCGACACAAGAAACGCAAGGTGTCAAATAAAACTATAAAGTGTAAATAGAAGTTCTGAACAGTGCAATTTTGCAAAATAATTAATGCAAGCTTACAGGTATGTGAATTTAAAAGAGTTTGTTTTTTAATTAAAATCAAATATGATAATATGTAGAGGATGTTTGTATTTATTGCCGTTTGTTTTGTCGCTCAGTATGCATGGCATGATTTTTATTTCATTATTGAAGAGTTGAATACTCCAATCCGCTAACTGTACTGCACACAAAACAAACTGTAAAATGGATTTTGAAGATTTTAAATAACTTATGGTCAATGTCATAAAAATATTTGCAATCCCTGCTTTAAAGATGAAGTAATGAAGATTATATCCAACGATATTACCTGTAAAATAAGCTGGAAAAGAATATTGGATTTTTTAAATTTAGAAGAATAAAACAATCAAACAAACAAACAAACAACAAAAAGTAGTTTTTAAATTGTTCTTACCTTACAGTCGGTACAATTCCACTTCACTGAATATTGATGGTCACAATCAAACCGTTGGAGCAAGTTGTCAAAGAGAGTTATGTTCTCTTCGACGGCTTGATCCGCCGCCAGGAGCAGATCATCGAGACAGTGGTGGCAGTCCCTGTGCGACCCCTTCACCCTGCAGGGGCGGTCCTTGTCGGAAGCACTGATTAGAGAATACAACGTATAGGACGAGCAGAATTTTAGACGGACTTTGCGCGTCATTTTAATCCTGTCCGTTCTCTGCAGGTCGCAGATCGCTCTGCTGAGGTTGCGGGTTAATAGAAGGCACTGAGGGGGTAGACTAGCCAAGGTGCCCGCCTCAAAGAACGGACCCTCGTAGGAGCACGTGCCCTGAGACTGAGACGATGTCGCCGACCACGTGGCGACGATTCGGTCGGAGATGAGGAAAACCATGACGAGAAACGGAAAGGCTTCGACCGTCGACCCAGCGCGCACGAACAGGTGAACAAACGCAGTGCCTACCCAACGAAGACACGAGGCACCATGCCCCAAACGAAGTCTCATAGTTCATAGGGATGTTTGAAGGTATGCCAAGCCGTTCGTCCAATCATTTATAACAATTTCCTTCCTCCGATAAATACACGCATGAATAAATTTCTTCTCTTAAAAAAAAAAAAAAAAAAAAAAAAAAAAAAAAACCAAAAAAAACAAAAACAAAAAAACAAAAAACAACAAATATAATAATAAAATTTAACAAACCCGCATATGATTATATGATATACTATAATATATCTTCAATAACACTATACAATTTCCAAGAATTTTTTTTTTCCTTTTTCTTTTAAATAATAATCACCACAGCAACAACATCACCACAACCATAACTTTTTGGCGAAAAACAAAGATCCTCCGGTTTTGAAAATTCTCTCACGAAAGAAATCCACTTTTTCACTACTCCTAGATTTGCGAAAATGTTATGTATCCAAACAACAAGCAACAAGTTAAACGTATCCCCATTTCCCATTCGCGCGTGTTAGGAGAGACACATTTGTCGAGTTTCTACCGACACATATTATCCACATCAAGTTGTTTATTCTCAGACAGCATGATGGAATTGTCGTCTGTTGCTAACAAATCTGTGGCGGCTACTTCCAAGAACCCGTCTGCTGTAGACCGCCATCTTGATCTCAAAAGAAGAGCTCTACGCATGCCCGATACTAAATCGGCTCATCTTGGCTGGAGCTGCGAGGATGAGCGAACAGATTCAACAAGTTGCAGTTATTTCGAATAAATATTGTACGAAATAATTCGCCGATCTGTTTAGATAAGTGTAAATCCAGAAGCGCCGTTTCCTGGCTTAACACGGCTGGCCGGGCAACGCAAATTCCATTCGTTACAGGTCGATGCCTTAGTGAAAGAAAAAAAAAAGACGGGCAATCTAGAAAATGCCCTCCCCGAAAAACTGTTTTGATCGATAACTTTCAACTTTCAGCTATATAGGAAATACTGTTAATTTTGTTCACACGACTAAAACTTCTGCGAATCTGTAATACCACAATTTCTTATTGATTTCTGCCTCTCATTGCCGAGGTAATGCTCCGATCTGTTAGCGGAGTCGGTGGCAAATAAACGAGAAGGCACGTGGACAATTGGTAGAAATCTCAACGGCTGTCTAGGAAGGACAGCGTGGCGGCTAGTTCCCGGCGCTGTGAGGAGAGTTTAACATGTCACAGGAAGAACGAACGAGATATCGGCAGCACGGAATAGTATCAGATAACCACACTAGTATGTCTCCGGCGCGCGCGCTCGCGCTCACACACACTCACGGGTTGGTTGGGAAGCAGTAGATCGACGTCATAGATCTGCGCGTGAGAATATGGTCAGTCTGTGTGTGACGTGATTTGCACGTGAGATTAGAGATTGGTAAGTGAAAAAAGCCCACCCAAACCAGGAATGTGTGGGATTTTGTTTTTTAATATTTATTTATTTATTTATTTATTTATTTTTATTATTTATTTATTTATTTTAATTCTTCTTTCTTTCTTTCTTTATTTGTTATTTGTTTGTTTATTTATTTGTTTATTTATATATATTTATTTACTTTTTATTTATTTATTTATTTATGCTTAATTAACCGGAAGGTTTACTGCGATAAACTAAGTAATTGTAACTAGTTCGTGCCGACACACGCAGTTATTACTGACACCGACTACTCCAGACGCAAAGCCACAAGATGATAAAATCAGTAATTGTGACATTCTGTCTTTTGTTAGATAAGAAACCAGCTGCCAACACATATCACACCCCAGACGAACAGCCGAAAAATACCTGATAATAACTGTAATTGTATTTAGAGAAGAAACGCGTTGCAGACACACAGACTGCTGCAGATGGACAGCAGCAAGTCGTCTGGTAGAATCAG
The DNA here is from genome assembly GCF_016097555.1 of Gigantopelta aegis. Lineage (NCBI taxonomy): Eukaryota > Metazoa > Mollusca > Gastropoda > Neomphalida > Peltospiridae > Gigantopelta > Gigantopelta aegis. The sequence goes on along the minus strand of NC_054699.1, from coordinate 42,203,815 downwards.
GAATAGTAACACTTGGTATCTATTTAGAGAAGAAACCAGCTGCCAACACCAAAAAGCAGTAAGGTATTTGAAATCCTCTCACATGTAGAGCAGCTCATACCACTGACTTTGATATACTAGCTCTAGGCAATGTTTGACCGAGACGTCCTTCTGGTAAGTGTTTATTGCAAGAACGCTTAACTGGTCCAATTCAGTTCAATTTTCTTATTTCAAACGTCTCAGCTTAACACACGCACGAACACACATACACACACACACACGCACACACATACACAGAGAGAGAGAGAGAGAGAGAGAGAGAGAGAGAGAGAGAGAGAGAGAGAGAGAGAGAGAGAGAGAGAGAGAGAGAGACAGACATACAGGGAGAGAAATAAAGATGGTCAATGCAATATAACATTAAAAAAGAATGAAATGTGTTTTACTTTTCTGAATTCAGTGATATGTAATATAGCACTAGTGGTGTAATACTGCGGTATTGTTTGGGATAGCTTATTGATGACATCAAATATCATACTAGTGAGGAGGGATATGTTATGTTTTATTTAACACATTTTATTTACGGTTATATGGAGTCGGACATATGGTTAAGGACCACACAGATATTGAGAGAGGAAACCCGCTGTCGCCACTTCATGGGCTACTCTTTTCGATTAGCAGGTAGGGATATTTATATGCACCATCCCACAGACAGGATAGTACATGCCACGGCCTTTGTTACACCAGTTGTGGAGCACTGTCTGGAACGAGAAAATATCATACTAGTGATGTCATACTGTGATATTATTTGGGATATCATATTGTTGTTATCACACTTGTCATACTGTAATATCATATTTACCATGTCACACTTGTGATGTCATACTGTGATATCATATTGATGATGTCACACTTGTGATGTCATACTGTGATATCATATTGGTGACGTTACATTTGCGATATCTGTTAGTAATATCGTGCTCATGGTGTTGTACTGTGATATTATATTAATGATATCACACTGGTAGTTTCATACTGATATCATTCTGATATCATATCATATCATATTGGTGATAAATTACTGTGATATAATATGGGATATCATATTTTGTGATACAGCACCGGTTTTGTCATACTGTGATATAATTTGGAATAACATATTTGTGATACAACATACGTTGCGATATCAAAATGAAAAAAAAATATATCGCATACAAATATATTTTCATCTGATGATAGATTCACTTTTTATGTTTTTTTTGTTATTCATTTTATTCGCTTTAGATTATTGTACTTCATCCTTTTTCGGTTTTAAAAGTATCTGCAGTAGTTTTGTCTCATATTTGTAGTTAGCAGTAAAAGGTTGCTAAAGTTTGTTTTCTTTAACAACACCACTAGAGCATATTGATTTGTTAATCATCGGCTATTGGATGTCAAGCATTTGGTAATTTTGACATTTAGTCTTAGAGAGGAAACCACATTTTACCATTAGCAGCAAGGGATCTGTTATATGCACCATCCCACAGACAGGATAGCACATACCACGGCCTTTGATCCCAGACCGACCGCAGATCAGGCGAGCGTTTTACCACTGGGCTATGTCTCACCCCATAGTTAGCAGCAAACAAAACAAGAAGAACCAAAGACCACACCATCACCAAATATATAAGCAAATCAAACTAACCATCAACGAAAAAACAAGGTGGGTGGATGAATGGATGCTCTCTCTCTCTCTATCTCTCTCTCTCTCTCTCTCTCTCTCTCTCTCTCTCTCTCTCTCTCTCTCTCTCTCTCTCTCTCTCTCTCTCTATATATATATATATATATATATATATATATATATATATATATATATATATATATACAGAGAGAGAGAGAGAGAGAGAGAAATATATATATATATATATATACTCTTCAAAAGAAGAAACGCAAAACCACATTGTCGTAACATTTGGAGAATTGATTTAATTATTGAATGGTGAGTCCGATAATTACCAAATGTTGCAGGATTGTTCACAATTCACTCTAGTCCATTGTGAGTAAGTGATAGGACACACCACCAAGGTCATCTGGAGTCAATACCGGGTGTGGCCTCCGCGTGTGTTGACAACTGCCTGGCACCGCCTGCCCATTGAAGCAACCAGAGTATGGATGACGTCCCGGGGGATGGTGGCCCACTCGGCCTGCAAGGCTGCTGCCAGCTCGGGCAGGGTCTGGGGCTGTGATTGTCGCTGTCGGAGGCGTCGGTCCAACTCGTCCCATAGATGCTCAATTGGGTTCAAATCCGGTGATATCGATGGCCAAGGAAGGACATTAATGTTGTTGTTCTGTAGGAAAGCCGTTGTGAGACGTGCTGTGTGAGGCCTGGCGTTGTCATGTTGGAACACTGCGTTGGCGTTGGCCATAACTGGAACGATGTGTGGCCGGAGGATCTGGTCAATGTAGCCCTGTGCATTCAGGTTGCCCTGCACGTGGACCAGGTCAGTTCTGCCAGTGTGTGAGATGGCTGCCCACACCATGACACTACCCCCGCCAAATCTGTCCACTTCCTGCACGCAGTTTGCCGCATAACGTTCACCACGACGCCTATACACGCGACATCTTCCATCATGACGTCGGAGCAGAAATCGGGACTCGTCACTGAACCACACCTGTCTCCATCGCAGTTGAGACCATTGTCGATGAATCTGGCACCACTGCAGTCGGAGTCGACGGTGTTGTGGTGTTAAGATGACACCTTGAACTGGACGTCTGGCACGAATTCCTACCTCACGTAGGCGGTTCCGTACGGTCTGGTCGGATATCCTGCGCAAACCTGGTATTGCTGCGGCTGTGGAGGTGGCAGTAGTCAATCGTTCCCGAAGGTGGCGTACCCGGATGTAGCGGTCCTGCCCGGGGGTAGTGACCCGTGGTCGACCGGATCTAGGGAGGTCACGTGTTGATCCATGTTGCTGGTAACGGTCCCACAGTCTGGAGATGGTGCTTGGGGACACATGGAATGCCCTGGCAACGGCCGTTCTGGATTCGCCTGCGTCTAGTCGGCCGATGGCATTGTTTCTCTGCGGTTCACTGAGACGTGGCAGGTCCTGGATTGTCAACTGTCGGCCAGATACAGAGGCCAGGCAAGCGAACACCCTGCACTTTTATACTGTCGGTGTTCATGTTGCACGTGCAGACAACGCACGTGCAGTGGTGACATGGTTTGCACGTAGCTGCGTTTTTGCGAATATTCACATTTTGGAACTTTATTGTACAGTAGCTGCGTTTTATCGAATGTAACCGTGGGAATGTGTTTGGGACATGCAATGACCTTATATTCACAAAGCATGAACCGGTAGGAAACATAAAATCGGAGTTATAACCCATTTGTACCCTTTTGCGTTTCATTTTTTGAAGAGTATATATATATATATATATTTTCTCTCTCTCTCTCTCTCTCTCTCTCTCTCTCTCTCTCTCTCTCTCTCTCTCTCTCTCTCTCTCTCTCTCTATATATATATATATATATATATATATATATATATATATATTATATAGAGAGAGAGAGAGAGAGAGAGAGAGAGAGAGAGAGAGAGAGAGAGAAAGAGAGAGAGAGAGAGAGAGAGAGAGACAGAGAGAGAGAGAGAGAGACAAAGGTATGCAACTCTAACGCGTTTCATAATTTACAAAACACGCATCTACTTCTCGATTATCGTTATACAAACATTAATAACTGAAATAATCGTCAAAAATCGATAATGTTTTTAAATTAGGACTATGAATAAATTAGTTTATGTGACTAGCACTTCAGATGCAAATTAAAAGTTACTAAAAAAAATTCTATCAAATATGGGTTATCAGTTTCTAGTCCTCTATTAGCCATAACCAACATTTGTTTGTATATATTATTAAATGTGATTTATATCAATCACAGAGTAAAACCATCGTAATTAATAGAATTGATTTATTACAACTAATGAGAATTGACCGGATTTGTTTTATATCATGGATCATAACTTTGGACGTTCTCACCACTAATATGCTTTTGTTTTGTTGACAGCGCGAAAACATTCTGAAATGTATATATATGCAATAGATATAGCTATATAAACAAGAATAATAAATAAATTTATTTTAAAGGGACATAGTCTAGTTTTTAAACACTAAGGCATATTTGTGTTTACTATTATAGCAGTTTTTTTATAACTGAAATCATACTTTACTTAGATTTTATGGTTTAGATTATCAGTTTCCGTATATTCGAAGTGTTTTTGGTCACCCTGGTGTTTCTAATATCACAAAATGCATTTCTCACATTTTTAAAAACGCACGTACATCTGAGAAGTAACAGTTATGGAGTCGAGTTTTAGTCTATTTTTAGAGGGTATTTCACCATTTCAATGAAACAGACACATGTGTCACTCAATTGTAGCTTTATCCAAATGTGTTACAGGTTTGTAGATTAATTTTCACGGGTTGAAACTAGTGTTTGTCTCTTTAAAATTAATCTGTTGCATAAAAGATTTGGTGAACTTAAATCATCTTAAGTCTAGATTTTAGCGCCATATTTTATTAAAGGGACATTCTTGAGTTGCTGCAATTTTAAAGATTTTATCGACTAACAGAGACTATTTAACGATTTTAATTACATACCAAATACATTTTTCTGCATAAAATACTAGTGGTTGTATGTTAAACGTGATTTTATTTCCTAAAATATTTTAAGACAAAATTTGGTTTGTTCTTCTTACAAATATTAAAACGGCAAAAAACACATTGAATATACAGACACATATTGTAAACAAGAAAATATATTTAATATGCAATTTTAATAGTAGAACTATTATATTAGTCGGAAACATCTTACAATGCAGAAAACTCAGGAATGTCCTTTTAAATACAGTAGCAAAACCAAGGGTATAACTGCAATATACAAAAGCGGCGATTTGGTATATTTACCATCTGAAATACATACCAGGCCTTTGAGAAAATTGCGAGAGCGATTTGGGTAGGGTACGCCATGCGAATGTGTGCATGGTTGACATTACTGTGTGTCGCTTTACAGCGCTGTATGGAAGATTACTGACACCTCTAGATCGTTTCTTGTCAAAATGACTTCTCGATTCGTATTACCGTCAACTACCTATTAACGATCTATAAATTATGCCAGGCTGTCACTGGCAAACGCCGCACATTGTGTCTCATTGAAACACCGTCAGGACTCATTAGTGAGGCGGAGGCCAAGGTCATCTGCCGGTTAACGGGATCTCATGTTATTCACCGGCCTTGTTGGTGTCGTGGTTAAGCCATCGGACATGAGGCTGGTAGGTACAGGGTTCGCAGGCCGGTACCGGTGTAAACGGAATGCAAGTCCGTAGGAACAGTTGTCTACCCGGACTTAATCTCCTAGGAATGCAGGTCCTAGGTCTAATATACCTAGGAATGCAAGTTCTAGGACTTACGTTCCTTAAAGAATGCTGGTCTGACTGCCAGGATATCAAGTCAGGGCCGGACTTGTATTCCTGGACAATCAAAATTTAAGTCCGGTAGTACACATAAAAATTAAATTATAATGTAAACAAAACAAAAAAGTAGTTTCCTTTCCGGTTTATTTAATTAACTTAGGATACTGGCGCCTCTCTATATTTAATTATTTTCTATTTATTCCAATATTTTCCATTTATATCATTGTGTAGAGTATGTACACATTTTGTTGACTTTATTATATGATCAGAACCAAAGTCTTTATTTACTGCGTGTTATTCCAACTAATAAATGCTTAAACATTTAAAAGTAATGTTTGAAAACTCGAAAACGTCTTCCATAATTAGAAGCGTATTACATGTATTACTACTCGCAAATAACCGGCCTCGGTGGCTTCGTGGTTAGGCCATCGGTCTACAGGCTGGTAGGTATTGGGTTCGGATCCCAGTCGAAGCATGGGATTTTTAATCCAGATACAGACTCCAAACCCGGAGTGAGTGCTCCTTAAGGCTCAGTGGGTAGGTGTAAACCACTTGCACCGACCAGTGATCCATAACTGGTTCAACAAAGGCCATGGTTTGTGGGAAGCGCAAATAAAAGATCCCTTGCTGCTAATCGGAAAGAGTAGCTCATGTAGTGGCGACAGCGAGTTTCCTCTCAAAATCTGTGTGGTCCTTAACCATATGTCTGACACCATATATCCATAAATAAAATGTGTTGAGTGCGTCGTTAAATAAAACATTTCTTTCTTTCTTTCTTTTTACTCGCAAATAAGTATAACTTGCCCATATGATATATCAACAAAATTGTCTGTTAAACATTATGTACTGATATTTGATAATAATAATAATAATAATTCAACTTAAAAAAATGTGATATTTGCGTTATAATAAACTATCTTGTTATTTTATATTTTAAGTTAGTGCCTTTTTGGCAGTAATGTTGCATGCGCGTGTACATAGGGGTGGAGTGGGGTGGCGTGGTCTAAATACCCCTCTTCAAAGCAAATTTCTACTTGCCTCAGTCTACACCCCGCCCCCTACATAACTTATTGAACATGTGCCTGCTTTGTCAATTTTGCTAATTTAAAGGGGAATTCCTGAGTTTGCTGCATTTTTAAAGATGTTATCGACAACAGAGACTTTTTAACAATTGTAATTACATATCAAATATATGTTTCTGCATAAAATATTAGTGGCTATATATTAAACGTGTTTCTGATCGTTTTAATATTTGTACTAGGTTACATTTCATTTTATTTCCAAAAACATACTTTTTTTTGTACGTACGAAATTATTTGAAGACAAAGTCCAGTTTGGGCATCTTACAAATATTAAAACGACCAGAAACACATTGAATATACAGACACTGATGTAAGTTTAATCGTTGAAATATTTTATCAATCGGAATCATCTTACAATGCAGCAAACTCGGGAATGTCCCTTTAAAAACAAAATAATAATTTGGTCTAACATAATATGGTAACCCCCCCCCCCCCCCACCCCCCAGTGCATGTTGGGCTCTATGATATCTTAGTCCGAACCAACCATATCATCGATACAAAATGATTTTTCATTAAGGTTTATCAGTTAATAGAAATATCAATGACTAAGAGTGGGTTTTAACAGCTCAATCGGTCACTTTACCGACTAAAACAAAACAGTAACCCCTGAACAATTATCATACTGTCAATAATATGCACTCACAATTTACAGAGATACTTTAAAACGGACTAACTACTCATGAGACTTTTACACCTGATAGTTCTGGTCACAATAAGCATTCAGACTCCCTTTTTGGGAGAAGCGGTGGGGGAGGGACAGGCTGATTTTTATTGCCCGAATGAAACGAAGATGTCTGAATCTGGAACACAACGTATATTTATATTTGCATTACTACCAAGAAGCTATATAAGATTTCAAACAAGTCAGGCTGCATTTTTACATGGATTACAACTAATATTGTGAGTAGAATGATGGAAATACATGGTGAAGTTTTCAGGCCAGCTCGGTTTGCTCGAACGTGTCCATTTATTAACGAATATATTAAGCAGATAATAGATTGCATGAGTTATGTATATGTCAAACTCTTTAATTTAGTATTTGATAACGGTATTTTCCCAGATTCCTGGTTGATTGGTATAATTAAACCTATTTATAAAAGCGGCGATAGGGAGGCTTCCGAAAACTATAGACCCATTACATTACTCAGCTGTCTTGGGAAACTCTTTACTGCTGTCTTGAATAATAGGCTGAAATTATATCTCGAATTGAATGATTTACTCTCAGAAGTTCAAGCTGGATTTAGAAAGGAATATTCAACGAATAATCATATCTTTACTCTCTATGGACTTATCGAATTATTACAAGTACGAAAGAAAAAACTATTTTGTTCATTTATAGATTTTAGCAAAGCATTTGATTCAGTATGGCGAATAGGACGCTGGGGTAAACCTATACAAAACGGTATAAATGGTAAATGTGTCCAAGTCATATATAGTATGTACCAGAATATTAAATCTTGTGTTACTGCTCATTATGCACGGACAAATTATTTTCCTTGTTGTGTGGATGTTAGGCAAGGTGAAAATTTATCACCCTTGCTGTTCTCCTTGTTCCTTAACGACACCTTGAAGAAACGTTTAGAAAGAATGAATGCAATGGTAATAATAATAATAGATGGATTATTCACAGATGCCACCCTGATTAACACTATTGTTATTTTTGTCATACTCTACGCAGACGACACAGTGCTTTCGCAGACAATTTTGAAAGTATGCACATATTACTAAATACTTTTAATTCGTGTTGTACAGAATGGAAACTAACTGTCAATTGTAAAAAGACAAAAGTTTTAATTTTAGTGGCAACAAGAAGGACTACAACAAAATGTTTTAGTTGGGAAAGTCTAGACTTGCTAAAGTAGATACCTTGGTGTTGTATTCCATAAATTAAATAAATTTACTAATGCAAGAAAAATGTTGTACGAACAATCACATAAAGTTATGTACTTCGTTCTCAGACAAGGAAAACGCTGTAATATATCTATTCACTGTCAGCTTAAATTATTTGATTGCATGGTTATACCAGTCCTTTTATACGGATGTGAAACATGGGGATTCGAAAGTTTAGCTTCCATAGATAAACTGTATAATAAATTTTTAAAACTACTGTTACCAGTGAGGAATTCTACGCCGTTGTACATGTTGTATGGAGAACTTGGACGTTTCCCGGTAACTATAACTGTAAAGCTAAGGATGATTACTTTTTGGTTCAGACTAATTACAGGGAAGCAATCCAAGTTATCATTATTTGTTTATAGATTGTTGTTGAATGATTACAATAATAATATTTACAAATATAAATGAATAGACTTTGTAAAATCAGTATTGGATAACATTGGTGGAACATATATATCGATGTAACAATGTGCTACACTTTTTAAAGAATTTATTTCTTTAAAGGCATATTGTCACAGACCACTGACCTATTTAATGGTCAAACAAAGTATTACCTGAACAAAAATAACTTGATTTGTTCCTAAATGTACTTTATTCAACCATCTTCATGATATAAAAATAATTGAATTATGGCAATGGTCCATAAGTCAGAAACTAAAATTGCCGAGAAGAATGACATGGATTTCACTCCTTCATGGTTCAGTTAAGGTGATGCGATAGCTAGATTTGGTTTCCAACAATTAATGTAATTTTTATTTATTATCCATTTTTAGAGATTTAAGGTCCTTAAATCCGTGACATACTGCCTTTAAGACTTACAGATCAATTCCTACAAACATGGTACAGTCATATCGATAATTCCGGAAAAGCTTCAAATTACAAACTGTTAAAAGATTGTGTTACATTTGAGACATATTTAACTTGCGAAAAAACATTGGTGTCCATTATTACGTTTTAGACTCTCAAACCATAATCTCCTCATTGAAACAGGTAGATGGACACGAATACCACTACATGATAGAATATGTCCCCTCTGCAACAGTAACGACATCAGAGACTAGTTCCACTATATACTGAAATGCCCATTTTTAAAGAATACAGAAGTATTTACTTACCACAATACTGTCAATCAAAACCTAATACATATAAATTTTATAATATCTTCAACAGCAAGAAAACCGGTGTCCTTCGTAAATAGTCAATTTTCTGTAAATTTATTATGAATACTTTTAAGTCCCCCGGCTAAAATACTTATATGGATATGTATTTTATATATATATATATATATATATATATATATATATATATATATATATCATATAATATCTTACATTTTCAGTGCAATCAAAGTATGTGATATTTTTCAGATCACATACTTTAAGAATTTGATAACTTTGCAAATTAGATGTACATTAGTCGAGGTCTCAGCACTAGGTTTATTGACATTTAAGCAAACGTACTTGGGTGACACTCCACGATTGACGTATGCATTCATAGTCATCAAATAAAAACATTTCAATGTCAATTTACACTGAAAGCTGTCCAGCGTTCAGAAAACAAAAAACGTTAGGCATAACTTTATTTTGATGTAAGGACATCCAAAATGACGGGATTCGAGTTTGACGTCATTTCCATTCAAAAATACACCTTCGCCACATATTCTTACGTCATTTAAATATCTAGTAATGGCGGACTGGAATGAAAGTTGCGTGTATAGTTTACAAAAACACGTTGTATTAAGCTTGAGCTTATATGATATAGAGATTATTACCCTCATGTATTTCGGTATCGTCAATATCATATATTAGGAATAAAAATAATGTATTATGCTCGCCAGATGCTCGCATATATATATATATATATATATATATATATATATATATATATATATATATATATATATATATATATATATATATATATATATTTGTTTATTTATTTATGTGAAATACTTATACGTTTGCCATCTTGTCAAAATATATGTATTATGTACCTCATATACCGTGGTGTACGGCCTGTGAGTAAATAAAGTTCTTCTGTTCTTCTGCCCCTCCTCTCAGCACTGGGGAAAGTTACTCCAGATTATTATATCTGGCCGTTAGGAACACCCTGTCTCGTACGCTTATGGTGTTCCTAACGGCCAGATATAATAATACAGAGATCCTTTCCCTAACTCGTCTCTTATGCTTAGGATGGTCAAACCTGCCACAAGGAAGTCACTAGTAATTAATGTCACGTGTTTTGATGCTATTTGTAATTGTTCATTTATAAAACTCGATTTTTTATGTTTTTTATTCCTGTTATATTTATATTGCAGTAACTGGCCATTAGTACTAACTACTAGAACTAAGTACAGTTTTCAAAGTTTTATTTCAGGGATTTTCATGAATCATATGTATATAATAAGCAAAATATCGGAAATAAAATTCCAGCAGACTAGGAATACTAGGATTGAACGTCCTGTGGACTAGGAGTACCAGGAATAAAAGTCACACGGACTTAAATTCCTAGGAATACATGTCCTACAGACTTAAAGTCCCACAGACTAGGATTCCGAGGAAAGGAAGTCCGATCAGACAAAGATTCAGAAAATCACAATTAATCGGATTGTGACTTACATTCAAAATATAAACTTATAAAACATATTATTAAAAATTATGTTGGTGTATATAGAAATTGGCTTTTGGTGCTGGCCAAATGTTAAGGGGTTTTTTTAGTTACCAGTTTTCATGTATACATGTATAATGTATATTTTTAAAAACAGTTGTGGGCTCCATATTGTTTTTAAAGAGTATTTATTCCTTCTTGTTGAACACATGAACATGTAGCCCACTTTATATCTGTAGTTTCATTATATAGTTTTGAAAAAAGCAAGATACTCGTGCTACTTCAATATGCTAATACAAATTTAAGACGATTACAAAAATTCTCTGACGTGTCTGATCAGCAATACTGTGATACTTTGTATTATATATGTCTATAATGTTAAATCACTCTCCACCATTATCCTGTACATTATTGTGTACATATCTGTATAATATATGCTATGTTGTTTGTATGATGCTGATGAATTGTAAAACTTAAGGCAATAAAAGGAACTTGAACTTGAATTTTTTGTTTTTTAAATCCACAAGTCTATGATTTGTAAAAACTAAATAATTAAGTTGATACTCAAACTTAAAAATGTGTTTTAGACATAGAGGTTTGAACCGTGCGCTTATTCATCACATTACGAGGGAAGGCTGACAAAACCTCACCTTTTTTCTTGTGTCTTTCTGACAGGACAGAACAGAACAGAACAGAACAGAACAAAACTTTATTTACTCTCATGGCCCCCATTCGGTGGCATCAGAGGAACATAAATAATAATAAACATACAAATTGTCAAGATGATTTCAGAAACATATATACCACGATACAAACAGATGAGCAGCTAAATATTAAAAACAGTTAAAATTACACAAAGTCAAGAAGCACAAAATTGTTTGTTAATAATTGATATAAACTTACACAATTTAAAAAAAAACACTAATACGTTTTGAGCTGAAGAGTTGCTGGAATTTGTATATATTTGGTCTATTTACATAGTATTTGTTAAGATATTTTAATCTTTCTTGTCTAAATGTTTTGCATATAAATAGATAATGAAATTCATCTCCAACAATATTGCTATTACAAAGCATACAGTTTCTATTTTCATATAAAATATTTGTCCACCTCCCCTTTTCAACTGGTAAGAAGTGATTTGAAATTCTAAATCGAAAAAATGTTGTGTACATTGTTTTATCCAGAATGTTAAAATATGATTTTAGTTCTAATTTTTCTTTAAATATTTTATAACTAGTTCCTTTGCTGGTCGTAAAGATGTCATTTCTCCATGACAGCTCGTTCAAATTGCAGAGTATAAAAAAACGGACCTCTAATTTGCCGGAGTAGTATTTCTGTCACTACCGGAATTTAAGTCCGGTAGGAATACAAGTCCTAGGAAAAAACCCAACTTGAAAATAAACCAGGTATGAACGCCCGGGTAGGACTATGGTTCCTAAGGTATGGAGGTCCGATAGGACTATTGTTTCTAGGAACAGAGGTCCTACGGACCTCGGTTCCCATGGACCTGCGTTCCTGTTACACCGGCTCCAACGCAGAGCGAGTTTTAATGACTCAATGGATAGATTTAAGACCACTGCACCCTCTTTTTTTCTCACTAACAACTAACCCACTGTCCGGGACAAACAGCGCACATAGCTGAGGTGTGTGCCCAGGACAGCGTGCTTGAATCGTAATTGGTTATAAGCATGACAATAAGTTGAAATGAAATGGAATGTTATTCACAGTATTACACGCACATAGACATTTAGAATGAATGAATGAATGAATGAATGTTTAACGACACCCCAGCACGAAAAATACATCGGCTATTGGGTGTCAAACTATGGTAATGCAAATAAATAAAGTGATGATCAACATCAATATAAAAATTCAAGGTTTAAACAAAAACAGTGTAAAGAACTGTGCAAAAATACAAATACAAATATCACAGAATTTTACGGACACCGAATTTTACTCTAAACTTCAATTTGTGCTGTATTGGCCATTCTCAAAGAGAATGTTACACCCCTGCACCACGGTGAGGTTACAGCACGCGCAGGGGAGACATTTAGAAAGACACAAACACACATCGGGGTTTAGCTCAGTCGGTTGAGTGCTCGCCAGAGGTGCTTGCGTCGCAGGATCGAACCATTTTAGTGGATCCATTTAATTGATTGGGATTTTTTCTCGTTCCAACCACTGCACCACAACTGGTCAATGACCGTGGTATGTGGTTTCCTGTATGTAGGAAAGTGCATATAAAAGATCACTTGATGCTAATGAAAAACATGTAGCGGGTTTCCTCTGATGACTACGTGTCAGAATTACCAAATGTCTAACATCCAAGAGCCGATGATTAATTAACCAATGTGCTCTAGTGGCTTATTTAAACAAAACAATCATTAATCCGATGTTCTGGGTACACACCTCAGCTTTCCAGATGTCTTGCTTTCTAGGCTGTATGTCGAGGACTGTGAGTTAGTTGCTAGTGGTTAGTTGTGTACTATTTTTCATAATAATTACATTTTTATTGTATCGATAGTAATTAGTGAGGTACTGTACTGACAGTAATTATGTGCAAATATGTATTGTATTTATTGTATTTCGCTGTGTATTGTGTTGATAGCGCTTACAGTTATATTGTATTGATGGTGATTAGGTTTGTATTGTGTTGATAGTAGTTAGTTATGTATGCTATTTATAATAATTAGATTTCTATTGTATTGATAGTAATTAGTTGTGTATTCTATTTATAATAATTAGATTTGTATTTTATTTATAATAGTTAATTATGTACTCTATTTATAATACCCCTGCGCGTGCTGTAACCTCACCGTGGTGCAGGGGTGTAACATTCTCTTTGAGAATGGCCAATACAGCACAAATTGAAGTTTAGAGTAAAATTCGGTGTCCTTAAAATTCTGTGATATTTGTATTTGTATTTTTGCACAGTTCTTTACACTGTTTTTGTTTAAACCTTGAATTTTTATATTGATGTTGATCATCACTTTATTTATTTGCATTACCATAGTTTGACACCCAATAGCCGATGTATTTTTCGTGCTGGGGTGTCGTTAAACATTCATTCATTCATTCATTCATTCATTCATTCTATTTATAATAATTAGTTTTGTATTGTATTGATAGTAGTTAGTTAAGTATTCTATTTATAATAATTAGTTTTGTATTGTATTGATAGTAGTTAGCTAAGTATTCTATTTATAACAATTATATCTTTAACCTATTGATAATGATTAGTTATATATTCTATTTATAATAATTAGTTTTATATTAGTTTTGTATTGATAGTAATTAGTATTGTATCTATAACTATTTCGTTTGTACGGTATTGATAATAATTAGTTATGTATTCTAATTATAACAACTACGTTTGTATTGCATTGATAATAATTAGTTATGTATTCTAATTATAACAACTACGTTTGTATTGCATTGATAATAATTATTTATGTATTCTAATTATAACAACTACGTTTGTATTGTATTGATAATAATTAGGGGCTGTATCTAATTCTGTTGAAAACAAAATTGTTTTGTTTAACGACACCACTAGAGCACATTGATTTATTAGTTATCGGCTGTTGGATGTCAAACATTTAATAATTCTGACATATAGTCATAGAGAGGAAACATGTTATATTTTTCCATTAGTAACAAGGGATCGTTTATATGCATTATCCCACAGACAGAATATTACATACCACGGCCTTTGATATAACAGTTGTAGTGCACTGGCTGGAACGAGAAATAGCCCAATGGACCCATTGACGAGAATCGATTCCAGACCGAATGAGAATGCTTTACCACTGGGCTACATCCCGCCCCCTGTTGGTAAAGTGCTCACCTTTGGTCGTAGATTTGAACCTACTCAGCGGATTTATTTTTCCCTTCCTAACCACTGCTCTACGGCTAGCATATCAAATGACGTGGCATATGATGTTAAGTACATATAAAAGATCCTTGTTGCTGATGGAAAAGTGTAACAGGTTTCTTCTAGAGATTACACGTCAGAATTAGCAAATGTTTGGCATTAAACAGTTGTTGATTAATTAACCCTAGTGGTGTCGTTAAACAGAACATATGTTTTTAACTTTAATAGCAATTAGTTTTATATTGTTTTGATGCTAGAACATTATATATGGTACTGACAGTAATAGTCATTAGTTACATATTGTATTCATAGTAATTTGATGTCTTTTAATGATAGCAATTAGTTATGTATGGCATTGATAGTAATTAATTATGTATGTCATTGATAGTAATTAGTTATGCATTGTATTGATAGTAATTAGTTGTGTCTTGTATTGATAGTAACTAATTATGCATTGTATTGATAACAATTAATTATGTATGGCATTGATAGCAAGTAGTTATGTATTGTATTGATAGTAATTAATTATGTATTGTATTGATAGTAATTAGTTATGTATTGTATTAATTATGTATTGTATTGATAGTAATTAGTTATTTATTGTATTGATATTAAGTAGTTAGGTATGATATTGATAGCAAGTAGTTATGTATTGTATTGATAGTAATTAGTTATGTATGGTATTGATAGCAAGTAGTTATGTATTGTATTGATAGCATTTAGTTATGTATTGTATTGATAGCATTTAGTTATGTATTGTATTGATAGTAATTAATTATGTATTGTATTAATAGTAATTAGTTTATGTATTGTATTGATAGTAATTAGTTATGTATGGTATTGATAGCAAGTAGTTATGTATTGTATTGATAGGAATTAATTATGTATTGTATTGATAGGAATTAGTTATGTATTGTATTGATTCCAATTAGTTATGTATTGTATTGATTCCAATTAGTTATGTATTGTATTGATAGTAATTAGTTATGTATTGTATTGATAGTAATT
The DNA here is from genome assembly GCF_016097555.1 of Gigantopelta aegis. Taxonomy (NCBI): domain Eukaryota; kingdom Metazoa; phylum Mollusca; class Gastropoda; order Neomphalida; family Peltospiridae; genus Gigantopelta; species Gigantopelta aegis. Next base: position 42,187,928 of record NC_054699.1, on the reverse strand, counting down.
AGTTATGTATGGTATTGATAGCAAGTAGTTATGTATTGCATTGATAGTAATTAGTTATGTATTGTATTTATAGCAATTACTTATATATTGTATTGATAGTAATTAGTTATGTATTGCATTGATAGCAATTAGTTACGTATTGTACTGATAGTAATTAGTTATGTATTGTATTAAGTGTAATTAGTTAAGTATTGTATTAAGTGTAATTAGTTATATATTGTATTAAGTGTAATTAGTTATGTATTGTATTAAGTGTAATTAGTTATATATTGTATTGATAGTAATTAGTTATGTATTGTATTGATAGTAATTAGTCACGTATTGTATTAAGTGTAATTAGTTATATATTTTATTGATAGTAATTAGTTATGTATTGTATTGATAGTAATTAGTTATGTATTGTATTAAGTGTAATTAGTTATATATTGTATTGATTGCAATTAGTTATGTATTGTATTGATAGTAATTAGTTATGTATTGTATTGATGGCAATTAGTTATGTATTGTATTGATAGTAATTAGTTATGTATTGTATTAGTAGCAATTAGTTACGTATTGTATTGAGAGCAATTAGTTACGTATTGTATTAAGTGTAAGTAGTTACATATTGTATTAAGTGTAATTAGTTACATATTGTATTAAGTGTAATTAGTTACGTATTGTATTAAGTGTAATTAGTTATGTATTGTATTAAGTGTAATTAGTTACATATTGTATTAAGTGTAATTAGTTATGTATTGTATTAAGTGTAATTAGTTATGTATTGTATTAAGTGTAATTAGTTACGTATTGTATTGGTAGTAATTAGTTATATATTGTATTAAGTGTAATTAGTTATGTATTGTATTAAGTGTAATTAGTTACGTATTGTATTGGTAGTAATTAGTTATATATTGTATTAAGTGTAATTAGTTATGTATTGTATTAAGTGTAATTAGTTATATATTGTATTGATAGCAATTAGTTATGTATTGTATTAAGTGTAATTAGTTACGTATTGTATTAAGTGTAATTAGTTATGTATTGTATTGATAGTAATTAGTTATGTATTGTATTAAGTGTAATTAGTTACGTATTGTATTGATAGCAATTAGTTATGTATTAAGTGTAATTAGTTATATATTGTATTGATAGTAATTAGTTATGTATTGTATTGATAGCAATTAGTTATGTATTGTATTGGTAGTAATTAGTTATGTATTGTATTGATAGTAATTAGTTATGTATTGTATTAAGTGTAATTAGTTATATATTGTATTGATGGCAATTAGTTATATATTGTATTGATGGCAATTAGTTATGTATTGTATTGATAGTAATTAGTTACGTATTGTATTGATGGCAATTAGTTATGTATTGTATTAAGTGTAATTAGTTATATATTGTATTGATGGCAATTAGTTACTTATTGTTTTGATAACAAATAATTCTGTATTGTATTGACAGTATTTAGTTATATATTGTACTGATAATAATTGATTACATATTCTGTTGATAGTAATAGAATCCATATATCATTATCTCGCCTTCATATAAAATTCTTTAATCTCATTGCAAAATTCTCTTATATCCCGTCAGTAATTTCCAACAGTTTCCAGCCACCCCAGTTAATGCTGAAGCAATAATTAGATTATAAATAACATTGATAATTATTTATTAATATCTGTTTCAGACAATTAAGTATTACAAACATCGATGGAACTATTTTTCGTCACTTTGCAAGTGGTTTCGTTAGCGTCCGCGTGGTACGGCTCCGTTAATAAATTGTTAACAATTATTGTCTGGCGTTATTTTGATTATTTGGCTATATGGTTTAACATGTCAGCAAGATAAATTCGTAGTAGAAGCATCTCTCGGGGTATATGTACCCTCTGTGTGCCATATACCCCTCGTGATGCTTCTACAACTTATATTAAAAGAGGAAAACAATTTATGTTGTATGGAAAGTGATGAAAATATTCAATATAAAATGTAACTCGAGTCACCTGCAGCCCTACCCTTATTAATATTATCCCGCTAATCAATATCAATAAAGGACAGAGCTGGAGGTGACTCGAGCTATATAAAATGTAATAATAATTATCAATATAATAAAGAGTGTATATAATAAAGAGAATGTATATACTCCACTTACATAATTATCAAGTCTCTGCGTGGTTGCCCCTAGTAACTATTTATAGTGTTATTAGCTGCTTTACATTATCAATGGTAACTAGTTAGTTTTGTATTGATTGTAATTAGTTATCTATTATATTGATAGTAATTAGTTATCTATTATATTGATAGTAATTAGTTACATATTGTATTGATTGTAATTATTTATGTATCGTGTTGATTGTAATCATTTATGTATTGTGTTGATATTAATTGGTTACTTATTGTGTTGATATTAATTAGTCATATATTGTATTGATATCAATTAGTTATATATTGTATTCATATTAATTAGTTATATATTGTAATGATAGTAATTAGTTATATATTGTTATGATAGTAATTAGTTATATATTGTAATGATAGTAATTAATTATGTATTGTATTGATAGTAATTAGTTATGTATTGTGTTAATAATAATTGGTTACATGTTCTATTTATTGTAATTATTTATATCCTGTATTGTTAGTATCTAGTTACGTATTATATTGATAGCATTTAGTAATGTATTGTATTGATAGCAAGTAGTTACGTCTTGTATTGATAGTAATTAATTTTGTATTATATTCATTGTCATTGACAGTACTTAGTTACATATTGTATTGATAGTAATTAGTTACATATTATATTCATTGTAATTGATAATACTCAGTTACATATTGTATTGATAGTAATTAGTTACGTATTATATTCATTGTAATTAATAGTACTCAGTTACATATTGTATTGATAGTAATTAGTTACGTATTATATTCATTGTAATTGATAGTACTCAGTTACATATTGTATTGATAGTAATTAATTACAATTTGTCTCTATAGCAATTAATTATGTATTGTATTGTATTGTATTGCATTGCATTGCATTGTATTGTATTGTATTGTATTGTATTGTGCTGTGCTGTGCTGTGCTGTGCTGTGCTGTGCTGTACTGTACTGTATTATATTATATTGTATTGGTAATAATTAGTTGTGTATTGTATTGACTATTAGTTTTGTATTATATTGATAGTGATTATTTTGATGGTTATTAGATATTTTTATATTAGCTTCGTTATGAAGTGGTTTTCTAATATTGATTTGTTCAGAATCGGTCTGTCAGTCCGTCCGACAACTTTGATTTAAAGTCTGTCTTATATAGTTTTGATTGAATTGTTCTGAAAGTTGGTACATCAATCATCTCTGCCACTCTCCACAAATTAATAGGAAGATATTTTGACTTTTTATTATTATTATTTTTTTGTTGTTGTTTATTAAATGTTTTTAAATTAAAAAAAAAAAAATTGAAAGGCTATCTCCTCCTTTTGATCAGATAGTTCTGAAACTTGGTACTTAGATCCTCTGAGGCATTCTTTACAAATTACCAGAGAGAGATTTGGAAAACTTTAGCATTTTTAACTTTTTATAAAATATATTTACAAATTTAATTTAAAATTCGAAAGTCTATCTTCACCTAGAGTTTTGATCGGATAATTCTGAAACTTGGTATTGTGATTCTCTGAGGCAGTCTTCACAAACTAATAGTGAGATACATTGTGTATTTTTGGACATTTAGAAGTTGTGATTTTTTCGTTAAATTTAAACTTTTAAAGATTTGTGGGGTTTTTTTATTAAATATTTTTTTAATTTAAATTGAAAATTTGAAAGTCTATCTCTTCTTAGAGTTTCGATCAAATAGTTATAAAACTTGGTACAATGATTCTCTGGGGCAGTCTTCTCAATTTAATAAACATATATTTTGTAAGTTTTGATTTTCTTTTAGTTTTTAAAATTTAAATAAAAATGTAACATTGAAAGTTTGTAAAGTCTATTTTCTCCTAGTGTTTTAAATTTAAAAGATTTAAATACAATCTTTATCTCTGCTGTGACATTCATCAGTGGAGCTTTTCTAATACGGATTTGTATGGTGTCTGTTCGGCGTCTGTCCGTCAACTTTTGCTTTGAAGTCTATCTTCCTACAGAGCTTTGGTTGGATTGTTTTCAAACTTGGTACAACGATCCTCTTCAAGATCTAATATTGTGAATATTTTAATTTTTATTAAATTATTTTAAAATTTGAAAGTGCATCTTTTCCTAGAGATTTGATGGTATAGTTCTGAAACTTGGTATTATGATTATTTCAGGCAGTCTTCACAAACTAATAGAGAAATATTTTGAAATTTAAAGATTTTAAAAATTTAAATAAAAATTTAACATGACAAAATTAAAAGTTACTTAGCAGACCTCTATAGGCCGATGGACCTCTTGTTTGTTTGTTGTTTTGTTTTAGTAATTAGTTACTAGTATATACCTTATTAATAATAATGAGTTATGTATTGTATTGATAGTAATTAGTTATTTAAGGCTTGTTTGTTAATATTTCTTTTACTTTCATTGGGGTCTGCGCCAAAAAAAAATCATCTGCAAACCGTGTGAATCGGCGAAAGCCAGATGCATGTAAAAAAAAAAATAGAAATCCGTATTTTTAAATTTAAAGGGACATTTTTGAAATTGCTGCAATTTTTAAGTTGTTATTGACTAACAAATACTTTTTGATGACCGTAAGTACATATCAAATATATTTTTCTGCATAAAATATTAGTGGCTGTACATTAAACGTGTTTCTCATCGTTCTAATATTTGTACTAGGTTAAATTTCATTTTAATTCCTAAAATATTTTTTTAAGACGAAATTATTTGAAGACAGAATTCAGTTTGGGCTTC